>NC_061825.1:1658116-1695576 GCF_019202785.1 Penaeus chinensis
AATATCATCCCCTTTTCAAGACAGGCAATCATACAAACACTACTAATTATCACCCTATCTCCCTCACATCAACTGTCTCCAAATTTTTGAACATATAATGAACCACACTGATACTCACAACATCCTTACAGACTTGTAACACATTTTCAGCCCAAACAATCATGTGAGATACAACCTTCTCCTCATGACCTTGCCCGACAACTAGACAGATGTGACACAAAACAAGTTGATGCCATATTTCTTGACTTTGCCAAAGCTTCGAAAAAGTCCCTCACAGAAGAATAACACATAAAATAACAGTATTACAAGATCACAGGACCAATTCTTCACTGGATCACTGCTTTTCTAATGTGTAGCTTGATGGTGTAACTTCTGACTCTGTCCCTGTCTCTTCCGGCAAGGCACCATCCTTCCTTTCCTTCTATACATTACCTCTTCAGCTAGACTTTGTTGACAACAGTTTTTTACTTTGAACAACTAGTAATGAAGACGATTGCAGACCCTTCCAAAATGACATAGATGCCCTTGAATAGTGGGAGAGGTCATGGCAAATGCAAGATGAGACAAATGCAAGATACTATATTTCACCAGATCACATACACTGATACAGTACACCTACACTCAACACAGCCATCAACTGACACCAACATCCTACAAATACGTTGAAATACACTACAATAACAAGTTCACCTTTAACAAGCACACTGACTTTATAATGCATAAAAGCAAACAGAACACAGAGGTTCCTGAGGAGGGACCTACACAACTGTAGACCAGACGACATCAAACTTCAGCTTACAACACATTTGTACGCCCAACACTTGAGCACTGTGCAACTGTATGGGACCCCTACACCAAACAAAACTTACAATCATGTGCAAGATCACAAACAACCTTATGGGCAATAACAAACATCTGCAAGCAGCACATACACAGCACATGAAACTCACATAATAACAAGTTCCTTAAATAACACAACCAACACCGACTCTAACAAGCACTCATTCTTTCCATGTAACATACACAACTGGAACTGGAACCTCAACACATGAAACTTTCACTGAGAAATTTAAAAAAAATAAAACAAGCACCTTTACAAACACAAACACTACCACTTAAAGCTTAATCCTTTCCCCACCCCAAACAACCAACCATACTTGTATATGTGTGATATGCACTTACTAGCACCCTAGGCATTAATATTGAGACTGAGAAAACATCAGGGATGGTATCATAGTAGATGCCACACGTGAACAAGAGGTTAATCAGAATTTAATTGTAGGTCATTTTACATATTACATAATCAAAAAAATAATTCATAGAAAATCTTATACACACACTATTATGAAAAAATAAATAAAGAAAGAAAGAAAGAAAGAATTAAGATTGTGGTTAAAATTCCTTTACAAATATCTTTATCAGGTATGAGTACACTGGCAACAAACTTCAAATACTAATAAAATCAGCAATGGAAAAATTCTGAAGATGAAAATTCCAATTCTCATCTTATACAACAAAAAGGTCTTTTCCATTGTTAATTCAGCATTTGTTAACCCAATGTGCAAGGGCTTTTTCGGCGGTCATGCATCCTGCCAAACGGTTATATAATATGGGCCGCATCTGTAGGGATGCCACCCACGGCATCACGCTATGCCGCCATGGTATCATAGTAGATGCCACACGTGAACAAGGGGTTAATCAGTATTCAATTTTAGGTCATTTTAGAAATGGCAGATTGCACATAATTCTTTATCATCTCTATCATTGCCTTTCTCCTGAAATACAATTGCTTTTCAAAGTTTTGGAAGCTTACCTTGCCCATATGACTAGCTTTAACAGAGGTATAATGGGTTGATATTGTACAAGTGGATCCCTGCCTCATCTCTCAGGGCTGTCATGGGCTTCTGGCATAATTACAAGCTTTAGGAGCTTCTACATCCTGATAACATTCTCAGACATGAGGGGATAAAAATCTATAATTTTTTGCATCTGAATTGTAGAATTTCACCTTAGTCACTAGTGTTGGTTCCGCCTGCCATAGTGTACCTGCTATAGTAGTACTATCTGACATATATTGACACAGTTCCCAAGGGCCATATTCTCATGATCCTTCATATTCCTGAACACAGAGGTTTTATATTTTTATATTTATCATTGATGTTATTAATGTTATTTCCATTAATACTATTGAAGATTTTATCACTATCTGTGGCCTTGCTGCCCATTTTGTAATGTAAGGAAAACCTCGTAAGGCAAAATAACAATAAAGGACAGCACAACTTTGAAATCATATTGAATAATACCAAGCAAAATTAAAAAGAAAAGCAGTTTTGTAGGGACACATTTTTCTTTTACAAAGAAAAAAAATTGTCATAAAAAATTACCCAATTTTTTACCTATAACTAAAATGTTATGAGATTTATCCTTTCTAACTCAATGCTGCCAGGAAAATGCTGTGTACATTTTAATTTTTTTTTGTGAAATGTCTCTGCACACAGATGGCTCTGCAAGTGCTAAGCCACAAAGGAGTCAATTAGTCGACCTTGTAATCTTACCTGATTTCGCCTTTCCTTGAATATTGATGGTGTTATTCTTATTATAGATAGTATAATTACTATAATGTTATTGACATTAGTGACAGCAAAATAAGATAACTTAAATTATTTTGTAAATCAAGGACGAGGGTAAACGGGCGAGACAGGCAGTACTCGTAATTGGCTCATTGGTGACTTAGTACAAGTGTAACCATCTATATCTAAAAACAATTAAACAACTCAACTCACAGTGGGCATGGCATGTACATACATGCCATGCCCATTGGATTTGGATTAACCTAATTGGCATGGATAGCAAGAATACATGCTATGCTCACTCACAAGTTTATTTATTGTATTTACACATAGACGGCTCTACAAGTGCTACATTTAGATAGGTAGGACTAATAATGGACTCCTTGGTGACTAAGTACTTGTAGAGCCATCTATGTGTAAATACAATAAGTAAACTTGTATTACAGTTGGCATGGCATGTATTTTTGCATGCTGATTGGGTTAACCCATTGGATCTAGGTGAAATGCCGATCACATTATGAAAAAATCTGGCTGAAGGCCAGGGTGAAGGGAATGTGCCATGATGAAAAATTTGCTGAAGGGTCAGGGTGATGTGAATGACTTGTCTTGAGTACCAAATGTTCTTGTAGAAAGATTAGACTGATTTGGCATTTAGGAAAGGGCTCTTGCATTATTTCTACTATTAAACAAGGGTGGAGGACACAATTTCCGTGCTCAAGTTCCTAGTTCTGCCTACTGTGACCAGTGGCACAGTGTGTTACAGAATAATACAAAAATATTTTTAAATGATGCAAACAAGAAAATGTTACTTAACCCATTGGTGACGGGTGCCGAAAACTAAAAAAAACTGTATGCTCTGGCGAACCACGGCACTGCGCTGACTTTGAGCGCATGAATTCGGTACATCAAGCCAAATCACTGCCTCGGAGCGGACAGCCGCACACCACATTTTGAGCGTATTGTTACAACACCTATGGGCGTGACCCGTCGGGAAGGGGTTAATGTGACTGAAAATGCACAGAATTATAGTCTACCTAGAGATATGAATCTGTGGACATTTTTGTTATTTGTGTCATTTGAATATAGCATTCAAGTTTCTGTAATTCACCCTGGAGTTGGTACTTATCCAGTCATGGTACATTCAAGACTCATATCCCAGTGGAAATAATGCAAGAGTCCTTTCCTAAATGCCCACTTAGGCTAATCACCTTCCAGGAGCTTTGTGCACTCATAGTGGTCCATTCTTTTTACCCCAGCCTTCAGGTGAAATTCTGAAGATGGCATGTTCCTGTCACCCCAGCCCACACCCAAACTTTTTCATGATGACATGTTCAAGTCACCGAGTCCTTAACTAAATTTTTCATGACATGATGGTCATGTCATGTAGATCTAAGGGGTTAAGAGAAGTATAATAAATCTGATGAACTCCTGACTAAATAATCATTTGTATAATTTACATTAACATTACCAGAAGTAAAACAAAGTTTCCACTATTCTATTTATGATAATGAAGATTCCATACCATAAACAACCATCAACATACTCTAGGGAAAAAGTCAATTTCCTTTTGAAGTTTAACCCAATGAGTGCAGGCAGCAAGACTACAATGCCATGCTCCCTGTAATAAGTGTTTTATCTATTGTCTTTACACATAGATGGCACTACATGTGCTTATTCACCAAGGAGTCAGCTATTAGTCTTACCTATCTCATCTGTTTACCACTTTTTTTCAATTTCTGAAAGTCTTATATTTTATTGGTTTTGATGTTAATGATATTTGAATAACAATTCAAATATCAATAAGAATGATAACAATGTTAATATTAATAGTATTGGAAAGAAAAATGCATTTTTCCACCAATTCAAGGAATGGGGAAATCAGGATCGGTCACTAAGGCCAATTGATAGACTCCTTGCTGCTGAGCACATTTGGAGCCATCTGTATGTAACAAACTCACTAAAATTTAAAGGGGGCCATACATAAACCTGCTGACATTGGGTTAACAGGTTATACAAAGTGGTGCTCCCTATCTTTTTAAGTACTTTGCATAAAACAATAATTACCAACATATTATCACCAATTTCCAGTTATATTATGAGTGCTGTGTTGCTTAACACAGGGAAAATGCTGTGCTCATTAAAAAAAAATGATGTGAAATGTTTTTGCATATAGATGGCTCTGTTAGTGCTTAGCCACAAAGGAGTCAATTCATAGACCTTGTGATCTTAACTAATTTCACCTTTCCTTGAATTGGCGGGAAAATATATTTTTTACTAATGCTATGAATATCCATGGTGTTATTTTTATTATAGACATTATAATTACTATAATGTTATAAACATTAGTTGCAGAAAAATAATATAAAATACTTTTGTAAATCAAGGAAAAGGGTAAACAGGCAAGACAGGTAGTACTCATAATTGGCTCATCGGTGACTTAGTACAAGTGTTGCCATCTATTTGTAAAAACAACTAATAAAGTAAATTCACCGTGGGCATGGCATGTACGTACATGCCATGCCCATCAGAATTGGGTTAAGGTGCAGTCAAATAAACATTTATCATCATCAACTTATCTTGTTGCTACATACAAAAGTCTGATCGTTCCATGCACATCCTGGTCACACAGCGATAAGACCATCACCCGAGGGTTTCAATTCTGTGAGCAAACATTACTGGCGCTATTAGAGGACTCATGCTCCTTCTTGCAAAAGCACTACTATTTCACATATGAGTGTCATATAACAAAAGAAAGGAGAGAAAGGAATGTTTATCATGATTTTTAATTGCGTTGAAACCTGAGCCACTGCACAACTGTGTAAACAAAGATGGCAGTGCATCCTTACTTAAATTAAATTTGGTGGAATCTTGACTTAATACTATTAAAAAAGTTGTTTCCTATAAAACAAAGTAATAAAAATAGTAATAAATGTAATAAATATAATCAAAAACACATAATCAATGAATTAATAATCTAATTTCAAGTACAATTTTTTCTGCAGTTCATCTAGGCCAACAAATAAAGGAAATAGGAGTGTTTAATATTCAATGATCTTTGAGCAATATACTTATGAATGCTAGTTGGAATCCATTCTTACTACGAGGAAGAGCCAAATGCCCAGAGGCATTTAGTTTTGTCATAGAAAAAAGGCCAAACACCAGGTGGTACCAATGCTTGCCAAGGCAATCTAAGCCAAATGTAGGTGCCCTCTATTCTTGCAATGACTGTAAATGGTGGGTGAATTTATGTTAGTGATGCTAACATAAATTCATAAAAGGGACATTTCTCTCCTCCTACTTGCTATCTCTATTCCTTGAAGTTAAATATAATAGTATTAAAGTCTATTACAAAACTGATATAAGCTTATCAAATGATTACTGAGAGGATTGCAATAAAATAAAAAGAATGTTTCTACATGCAGTATACAAAATTATATTGATTTAAAATAATATGATATGCATGAGAATGCTTTTGTGATTCCCAGGACCTCACTATAAGGACGTCATGTTTGTTTACATGGAAACTATGCTTGCTGCCTTAGTAGTGTGATAGGGTCAGTCCATTTGTATATGGAAAATTTATAACGAAACACAAAAATTAAAGGAAAAAGTGCTAATGTGTGGTTTGATGATTAGCTAACTGCAAATGGTTACAATAAAAGTACAAATAGCTAAGCATTACTATATAAGAAGAAAATTTCTGCTGCAAAGACTGCTGCTTCTTTCAAGGTACAAGTCATTACTATAATGATCTCTACACAGTATTGCGCATTAACAAGATAATTACATCACTATATCAATCTCTATGACACTTACCTTACTTTAGTAGGGAGTGGAATACAACTATGTTTATTTTGTATTAGGAAGACAAACACCAAATTTAGGGGTGGATGCTCAATGACCAATGAATGGGATTGTAAGCCAAGCATGATAACCCTGTAAGAGGTATAATCCCCCAACTTCTACATATTTTCTGTAATTGCAATATTTGCAATTCTTAACCAGCAACTAAGTATCAACCTATTGTATCACTGCTCTCAAATGACACTTTCAAATGTCCTGATTGACTTACATTTGACTCTTCCTATGTTGTTAACACTGTCTACAATATTTGGCATCAACAATTGTGATCAGTTAGTCCTTCCCCTCTATAAAATAACGAAGTACATTACCTGCATTATTTCAATGAATTGAATAAAGCCTACTTCCGGATATCTAAACACCCATAACATAACAAATTCAAATATCAAAACCCACAAAATAAAATTGTCTACTGTAAAATCACAAAACACCTATTAGGGGGATAAGACTGAAAAATGAAAATATGCAACTTCCTTGTACACTCAGCCAGTCAAAATGTTCATAATCAATTAAAATCTGACTGGAAATGCAATAGAATTATCTATATTCTTTCTCATTTTCTTATGTATTATACTAGAAACCATTTTGGGGGGGTTCCCACTTTTGGCATTCCAAAAACTTATTCCCCAAAATTAAGAAACATTAAAAAAAAAAGAGACAAAAACTTCTAATCCCATTAAGGAAACAATTCATTACTGTTATATGCAAACCAACAATCAAATCTTGTAACAAAGGGCATTACAAAGATAAAAGTAAAAAATTAATTTGCAATATCTACAATTTTCTTGCTTTTCTCAAAATATTTTTTTGTTTCCTTTGGATACCATCAATATGAATAGGCTCTTAACTCATTGAAAAATTTGTTTGTATCACTGGATCAATAGAACTGCACACAAAACATCATATAGCCTTTCTTATTAGCACTGACTTTATTTTGGCCAAGATCTTTGGTGAAAGAAAAAAGAGAGAATATATTAATACTTAAATCTTTGTTAGGATTCTATCATTCTATCAATGCTGCTGGGTGGTCTCCTGATACAAAAGCCCTCTCCCAAGTTGTATTCGTACTGGCCTGGGCCCTGCTGCCAGGAGATTGTGTTGGCACCATAGCATGCACGTCCTGATTGTACATGCCCCCGGGAGATGGGACCGGCACACCATGGCATGTATACACATGCCATCAGAAGATGGGACCGGCGCACCATGGCATGTATACACATGCCCCCAGAAGATGGGACCGGCGCACCATGGCATGTATACACATGCCCCTGGAAAATGGGACCGGCGCACCATGGCACGTATACACATGCCCCCGGAAAATGGGACCGGCGCACCATGGCATGTATACACATGCCCCCAGAAGATGGGACCGGCACACCATGGCATGTATACACATGCCCCCAGAAGATGGGACCGGCGCACCATGGCACGTATACACATGCCCCCAGAAAATGGGACCGGCGCACCATGGCACGTATACACATGCCCCCGGAAAATGGGACCGGCGCATCATGGCATGTATACACAGGGCACCTAGAATACAATCCAGGCAGGCCATGGCATGTATGTACATGCTACCTGGCGGGAAAGGGTTAAGCTGGGCACTATCCCAACTAGGGACCCTCAAAACTTTAAAATTTAGTCCTATCAAGGAAACTATTCTGAGGGAGTGGGGAGGTTAAAGCTACTGAAATATACAAAATTCTCTTTAATTTTGGATATGATGTGTATGTGCTCATTCTTTTGGTACCATATTTTGGGAGGACCCAGCCGGGACTCAAACTACAGCTGGGGCTCAAACTAGTTTAATATACTATGTCTTGTTGGTAAAGATTAAGTCAATCTTTCTTTTTATTAGATGGCAAAAAATGTAGCATAAGCATTAAAAGTATGTGCAGAGAATTATATTTGCTGTAAGGATTAATTGCTTGAGTTTTCTGCCCCCCCCCCCAAAAAAAAAAAAAAAAAAAGTCTTTAGAAAACTGTTAAAAAAAAAAAAAAATAATAATAAGTATTTTCATCTGCAATTTTACAAATCATCTAATGGTATAGAATATGAAATGGTTGAATCACTGTTATCTTATTTATATCCAAAGCCCATTAAAAGCAGTTTCGAGAAAAAAGAGGGAACAGAAATTGAATAATTTCTTGGGGTGAATAAATCTTAATATTTTGTTTATTTTCTTAAGAATCAACTCATCACAAGTCACCTGTTATAAACTATCCATAGAGGCACATAAACCTAATACAGGTCATAATCAAACAATAACTACATTTTTTTTGTAATTTGCAAATACACCCGCTAATCCTATGTCTTTTGTTCGCTTTCATTTTACGTTGATTAGATTCGGGAAAATTCTATATTTCTAGTTACTTTATACTTTTTCTTACTGATATCAATGGGTAATGTTATGTAATACTCAGAGGCGGCATACATAACATGCAGCAAAAATAAAAGAAGTCATTTGACCTGTGGTATATTATGTGACTGTTATAGTCTACATAGTAAGTAAAAACTATTCTACAGATACAAGTATTGTTGTAGGCGACTATATACTTGCATGTGGATTCAATACTACTCTTAACATAATTTTCACATTGCAAACCCAATTATTTCCTCCCCACCAAGGACTGTCACCTAAAAAATACATTATGGTAGCATTACAAAAGTCTGTATAAGGTATTTCTAAATTATAATTTACCCAATCAAGAGAGAGAGAGAGAACAACCTACATAATAATAACAAGTATATAAAAAAGGCACATCATTAATTTTTTGTCAAAACGACCGAAAAAGAAATAATAATACCTATAAATAAAAAAGAAATGGCATATTCTAAAATATTACAGTATATTTCATTTGTATTATACCTATTCCTTGTGATTCCGTCATAGCACTGAGGAGGGAGGCACTGTCTTGAGATGGTGTTGCCATGTCCACATCCTCTTGCCCTGGTGTTGGGGGAACAAGAGCATCATCATCTTCCTCTTCTTCTATGGTCTGGCTGAGGCTGGCTATCTGCCAGTCGTCTGTCATCTGAAAGGGAGGAGCAACATGCCAGTCATCAAGTGATTCTTTGATTATGCATTTCCTGTCAACAAGCAATTAGAAATCAAAAAGTACGGATAAAAAAAAAAAAAAAGGCTTTAGATATACTACCTCTCTGAAAGGAATTTCTGCAATCATGGTTTCGAATAGCATCTAGTATATAGGAATAAAGGAATGGCATTTCAGAATATATCTATATCCTATAGCATGAATGAAATTGCTTAATCTCAACAGTACAAATTGAACAACTGTCAAAAATGCCTTAAGTAAAAAAATAAAAATATAAATAAATAAATAAATAAATAAATAAAAATACATAAAATAAGAAATAAAGAAAATAAAAGTCCACTCCTTACAGAAATAATTACACAAAAAAAAAAATTTTTCCCCTTAATCAACCAAAAATACCCCTTTCAATTTTTAATCTATCAAACTGATATATACAGAGGGGAAGGGGGAGGGAGGGGAGGGAGGGAAGGGACAAGGGGAGGTAGGGAGGGAGAGGGGAAGGTATGAGAGGGAGAGAGAGAAGAGAGAGAAGAAGAGAGAAAGAAGAGAGACAAGAGGAGAGAGAAGATAGAGAGAAGGAAAGAAACAAAAAGAGAGAGTGTGAGAGGAAGAGGAAAATGAGGGGGGTGGGGGTGAGGAGGGAGGGAGGAAAAGGGAAGGGAGGGAGGGGGGGAGGGAAGAAGTAGAAAAGGGGGGAAGGAGGGGAAAGAAGAAAGGGGAGAGAAAGGGAGAGAGAAATGGGTAAAGGAGGGGGAAAGGGAGGAGGGAGAGAAAGGTTACGAGAGAGGGAGAGGGAAGAGGGGGAAAGAGAAGAGGGAGGGGAGAGAGGGAGGGGAAGAGGGAGAAGGAAAGGGAGGGGAAGAAGGGGGAGAGAAGAGAGTGTGCTCCCCTTCTCTTTGCCTCTTTCTCTCTCCCCGTGAGGTGCTTACTCTTTGTGCCTTCTTCTCTCTTGCTTCCTTCTGTTTTACGTCCTGTGCTGCGGTTTCCTCTTTTCCGTACCCTCGTCTCTCGCGGTCTCTCTTTCATCCTTCCCCCCATCTCGCTCTCTTCTCCCCTCTTTTTCTCTCCGCGGTCTCGCTCCCGTCTCGTGGCAGCCCCCCCCACTTCTCGGCGTCCCCTGTCGGTCCCTTCTTCTTTTCACGCCGTTGTCCCTCTCTTCCTCTCTCGCGCGCTGCGCGTCGTCTCTTCTCCTCTCTCCTCCCTTCTCAGCGCTCTCTCTCTCTTCTCCTCGCAGCAGCTCCTCTCCTTTTCCCGTTCTCTTTTCTCTTTTCCCGTTTGGTTTCTTCATCTAATTTTCCTCTCGTCGTTCGTTCTTTACGCCGCGTTTTTTTCTTAGGTCTCTCTCCCCTTTTTCTCCCCCTGACCTTTCGGGCCCGGGTCCGCGGCTTCCGTTTAAACACCCCTCCCCCCCTCCCCTTCCAGTTCCCCCCCCACTTACCCCCCTTATTTTTTTTTTTTTACATTTCCTCCCCACCATTCCCAACCCCCATCCCTTTGTCCACCTCTCAATTTCTCCCCCCTGCTTACCTCTCTCCTCGCTCTCCCCACCCCCCACTTCACCCCCCCTCCCACTCCCAAATCCCCCCCCCCCTTCCCACCAACCCCCTCCCCCTTACTCCCCCACACCATCTTCTTTCTTTTTACCGTTCGCACCCCGATTGTCGTTTTGTCTCCATCTCCTCGCTTCTTCTCTTACCTCTTCGTCCTCGTTTTCATTTTCTTGTTCCCCTTTCCGTATTTTTTGTCTTTCCCGTTGGGATTTTTGTCTTATTATGTCTGTGCCTCGGTTGCCGGTGTTTGAAGGTTGGTTGTGTGTTTTTTTTTTTTTTTCTTATTTTTTTTGTGTGTGTGGTTTGAATGCTTGTCCCGCCTCCCTCCCCCCTCATTTTTTGTGTTTTTATGTTGTTTTATCGTGTATTTTTTTATTTTATTGTATTTTTTTTTTTTCCTTGTTGTCTTTTTTTTTTTTTGTGAAACTATCCAGTTCCCATTCCCCCCCCTCTACAGCGCCCCCGCGGTTTTGTTGCTACACCCTCCCCCTTGTCTCCGGTATAACCCCGCTGTCTCCCTCCCCCTTCCCCCCCTACTCCCCGCGGTGTCTCTTTATCTCCCTCCCCCCTCTTTAACTTCTCTCTTGTTGATTTTTTTACTGTAGTGATCTTTTGCATTTGGAGTTTTGTATTTTTGTGTTTTTTTGTTCTCTTTTCGCTTTTTTTTGCAGAAGAGCAAAAGCACAACTGTTTTAGTAACACGAAACTTTGAGCCAGATAATGTGCATGGGCATAAAATTGGACAAAAAAAAAAAACCAAGGATTAAATGACAACAACCAACAACTCGCCCCCAAGGTTAGGAAGTGGCGGAAGGGGAAGAGAGGGGAGGGGGGGGGGAGGGGGGTAAGGGGGTGAGGAGCCCGCGAAAGGGACATGGGTTGAGCAAGGGTGAAAAGGCTCGTCGTCGCGTCGCGCTCCTCTGCTATCTCCCTCGCGGCGAGGCTTGGATTCTTTTCTCCGCCGCTCGGTTCGCCGCCCCATCCGCTGCGTCGTGCCTCCTCCGTCTCTGTTTGCTGTTGCCCTCTTCTCTCGTTGTGTTTTGTCCCTCTCTCTCTGCCCCACTCTTTTCTCTTTCTCTTTTCTTTTTCTCTTTTTTACTGTCTCCCTCTTCACTCCTTCCTCCCTCTCATCAATTGTTCATCCGCCCCGCCCCCCCTCCTCCTCCTTGCTCCCCCGTCCACTCTCCGCCACTCTTCCTGCCTTCTCCCCCTCTCGCGTCTCCTGCATCGCCCTTCCTCTGCTCCTGTGGTTTTCTTTTTGTCCTATTGTTCTGTCCTCCTCCCGCACCTCCCACCCCACCCCCCCTCACCCCCACCCACCCCTCTTTATCCCCCCCCCCTCTCTTTCCTCCCCCTTCGCCCCCCTCCCCACCCGCCGCTCTCTTCTCTTGTCCTACTTCTCTCGTTTCTTTCCTTATAACTTCTCTATCTCGTGTTCTTGACTATTTACGTAGTCTCCTTACTTTTCGTCGTTTCTTGTTTTTTTTCCACAGAGTTGCCTCTTTCACCTTATGCTCTTTCTTCTTTCAGTTATAACTTCTTCTTCTTTTTCTATTTTTCCACTTTCCTTCCTTTCCCCCCCCTTACATAATCTCCTTTACTCCTGTTACTTCTTATCGTACCCTCTCGTATTTTTATTTGCGTTGTAATTATTTTTATGTCGTTTTTAAATTCCTACTACCCTCTTTCTTTCCCTCTATTTTTTCGCCGTGTTTTTACTTGTTTCTTGTAGTCTTTTAAGCTCCGTCTACTGTTTCCTCCACTACGTGTATTTTTCTCTTCCATCCTTATTTCTGTATTTTTTTTTCTATAACTTCCCCTGCCCCTTTTTCCCCTCTTCTCTTTTTCATTTCTTCGTCGCTTCCCCTCCACTCTATTTTTCTTCCCGTCTTCAGATTGCCCGGCTCTGTAATGTCTCTATCTTCTTTATCTCTTCTGATCTTATGGTTTTTTCTTTACTCTTCTCGTCTCTTCTCTGCCTCGCTCTCTTACTGCTTTTTAATTCCCTAGTTCTTCATTACATCTTACCTTTCCCCCCTAAAAAAAATAATACCAACCCAACCACCCCCCCCCCTCTTCACTTTACCCCTACCCCCCTATCCCCTCACCCCAATGTTTCCTTTATTTCCTATCACACCCCCACAATTCCCCTCTCCCCCCGCCCCCACTCCCCCCCCACCACCCCCCCCCCCGACCCTCCCCCCCCCGCTCCCCTTACCCACTACCCTTTCCTCCTCCCCCTTCCCCTCCCCCTCTATTCCTTCCAAGTTTATTTTTTTTTATTTCCCTTCACGCCATTAGTTTCTCTCTGTGTTGTGCTTGTCCGTGTTGTGCCGTCCCTTCCCCCATCGTGTGGTGTTTGTGTCGGTTTGGGCGTTCTTAACTGTCCTTGCTAGCACTCTACCTTTCTCTCTCCAACTCCTCTTTATTACTCTCGACTACATCTCCTCTCTACCTCCTTTCTTCTTGCGACTCTCCACCTCCCCTACTCTCTTTTCCCACTTTCCACCCTCCCGTTAATTAATCTCCTCTTTAACTGTCCCCTTCGTTTTCGCTTCCCCTCCCTTCCCATTACATGTTTTTTTACTCTCTTCACTCGCTCGTCTATCTCATTACTTTATCCCTTCTGTTCCTCTTGGTTCCTTTTCCCGATCCCTTTCTTGTTTATTATTGCTTACTCCCCTCTTTGTCTCCTTCCTTTTCCGTTCTGTGTTTTTATCCTTTTCTATTCTCTCCTCTTCGTTTTTTCTATTATCTTTTTCCGTCTTTGCTTACTCTCCCCCCTTTTTTTTTTTCTTTTTCCTTGACATTCCCTTTTTCGGTTCTTTTTTTGTGGGCGTTGTCTGCCCTTTCCTTTTCCCCTACCCCTTGTACTTAATCTTTTTATTTTAATGTATTTATCTCTTTTCTTTCTAACTTTTTTGTTTCCTTGCTGTTGCTGTTCTTCGGATTGCTATTGTTTAAATAGCGTGTAGTGTTGTTTTTCCCCCCCTCTCCCCTTAGGTTCCTTTGTGGTTTTAGTACTTTTTCCTTTTACATTCCTCTTTTTTAGTATTCTTCTTTTTTTTCGCCTTTTTCGTTTGGTCTGACCATCTATATATTTTTTGTTTTATATGTTTTCTGTTATCCTCTCTCTGCCTGCCCGACTCCTTTTACCCCTTTCCTTTTCTTTCTTCCCTCCTTCTTCTCCTTCTCTCTCTACCTTACACTCTTCTCCCCCCCTCGCTCTCCCCTCTCTACCTGTCCCTCGCTCCGCCCCCTCCTATCCTCCCTTCTTCTTTTTTTCCTTCTTCACCTTGTAATTCTTTTTGCTTTTCTTTTCCTTATCTTTCTTTCTCCCCCTGCTTATCTCGCTCTTACTGCTCTCTTGTCCTTCTCCAACTACCTTCATTTTCCTCTCCTCTCACCGCTAGTTCTCTGTTCCTTCCAGTCCCTGTTTCTCCCTTTCCTCATTCCTTTGCTCCTTGGTTTCTACCTCGTCAGCCTCTCTCTCCCTCGTCCTTCCGTCTCCTCTCTCTCCTCTCTTTATTCTCTGTTCTTTCTCTCCCTATTTTTTTCTTTGGTTTTTTCTTTTTTTTTATGTTTTTTTTTTGCGTTTGCATTTTTTGTTTGGTTTTTTCTTTTGTTCACTTTTTTTTGTTTTCTTTTTTATCTTTTTAATTTTTGTATCATTTTTGTCCTTTTGTCTTGTTGGCGTTGTTTTTTTTTTTTTTTTTTGATTTTCTATTTTTTTTATTTCTTTTTTTTTTTTATTTTTCCTTTTTTTTATTGTTTTTTTTTTTTCTGCTTGTTTTATATTTTCGTTTTTTTTTTTTCCATTACTTTTTTTATTTTTTTTATTTTTTATTTTTTTTTTTTTTTTGATTTTTTCTTTGACTTTATGTTTATTTTTTTACTTTTTTTGTTTTTTTTTATGGGTTTTTTTCGTTTTTTTTTTTATTCTTATTTTTTGAAGTTTTTCTTGTTTTTTTTTTTTTTGTACATGTCTCCCCTAAATTTAGTTACGCTTTTTTTTTCGTTGGGGTTTGTGATTGTTTTAGCATTTTCTTTTAGATTCCTATCTCCTCCCTTTTGTCTCTTACTTGATTCTCCCTCTCTCCCCATCTCTCATCACTCTTCCCCTTTTCTCCCCACCGGTTTTATTTTTTTCTTTTTTTTATTTTGCTTTTTGTTTTTCATGTTGAGTGTTTTTTTGTGATTTTTTTTTGTTTTTTTGTCTTTCTTTTTTTTTTGTTTTTTGTTGAGTTCTTTCCTCTGCCCCACCGTTGTATTTCGTGTTAGTTTTCTTGTTTATGGGATTAGCGCCTCTAATTACCCTGTTGTGTGTTTTTTGTTTTTTTTTTCGTTTTTTTTTTTAGGACAATTTATCCCCCTCCTTTTTTCTTTTCATTTTTACTTGTTGGTGTGCTTTGTTTTGTTCTTGTGTTTTTGTGGTTTTGAGGTGCGCCATCGCCGCGAGTATGGGTTAGTTCTTTTGTGTTCGGGGTGCATAGGTTGCGTGTGTTGTCTTGTGCGTTGTTGTTACTTTGTGTGTGTTTGTAGAGGTTGTGTACCGGTGGGGGGGCTTTTTGACGGTGGTAGGGTGTGGGGGAAGCCGTAGATGCAGGGATTGTAGGTGGGGTGTGATGGGGGGAGGGGGGGGGGGAGGGTTGGATGGGGTGAAAGTAGGCTCGCGTCCCGACCTTGAGGCTAGGTCTCGCGCGGCGTTGGTTTGGGTGGATGGTGGCGCGTTGGAGGGCCACGGCTTCCGTGAGGTTTATGTTGGGTCCTGGCTAACTCCCGCTCTTGTGTGTGTTTTATTTGTGCTTTGCTGTATGCCGTCCTTGGTGGGGGGGAGTGAGAGGTGCGTCGGTGGACTGTTTGTTTTTGTGTTCTCAATCCTTTCCCCGCACCCTCGCCTCCCGCGCTCAATGTTACGCGAGCCTCGTCTATTCAGGTCGTCTTCCTTCTGTTTCTGCTTTTACCTATCTCGTCTCTATCCTCTCCTTTTCTGCTCCTCCTTTTCCTTTGCGCTCTTTTTCATTCTATCCCAACCCACTCTGTCTCTTTCCTTTTTCTTCCTTTGTTTTGGCTTTTTTGCAACTGTTTCCCCCTCCCCACATTTCCTCCCTCTAATTTCCCTGTCTTCCGGTGTGTCCCCGCCTCTTCATTCGTTCGCTCTCTCTCTCGCTAACGACATTTCTCTCTCCCCCCCCGTGCCACGCTCCTGGTTCCTTCTTGTTTTTGGCTCTCTTCTTCCTCCTCCCGCTCGCCGTCCCTCACCGTTTCCGTCGCCTTAGGCGTTGGCGCGCCGTTCGGTGTGCGGGCTCGCGGCGATCTGTCCGGTGGGGAGATCACATCCCTGAGTTCGGCTGCACCTCTTGGCGAAGTCTGCAACAGCAGCCGGCGCTGGGTGTAGGGGGGGTGTGGTCGCGCGTCGTGGGGCAGAGGAAACTGGGATGAGTCGTTGTCGTGATCCCGGTTCGGTGGCTCCACGCCCGTTTGCGGACATGCCACCCAACGCGCCTGTATTACGTATATACCAAGCCAACTTTTTACAACCGAAGTTTCGTTAGACAGTGTGGCTAAGTGGATCATCTACATAAGTACACAGATAGTCGTACAGAAGTCCTTGTCCTCATCTGTACAGTATAAACGGCATCTATCCAACTTACACAGGAGACATGAACTGCAAAAGACTGTAAACGGGAGACTACAAGTAGGATACCCTTTAACGAATAGTACATTAAGGATTCAGACTCAAAATGTAAATCTATTAACCCGCGTTGACTTGAGAACTAGAGTCTGGACAGTACAAGCAGTTGCACAACAATCAGACATGCGTATGTTTGAGCTACATAATGCTTGTTGCAGTCAAGCTGATGGGTAGACGAGCGCATGACATCTGTCAGCAAGAATGACAGGTCACGGAAGCAGCAACCGAACACTCGCAAAATATCCAAGGACGTTGTCGTTTTGGAGTTTCAAGGGAAGAACTATGCCAAGGGGGGAAACATATGGTCAAATGAGTCAATCGCGTTTACCTTGACCTTCCTATGCGCGAGATAAGATGAGAAGCCAACTTTATACAAAATGAAAGACCACCCTAAATATCAGGCATATGAAACGTTCGAAGAAAACGCCCCCTTTACATTATACGGACAGCGAGTACTAGAACGGGGAACACCAAGCACAGGTCATGGTTTCTAGTGCCAAATTCGCGAAGCAAAATGGGAACGAGCATCAATAAGACAAATTAAGCTCAACTGGTAAACAATACACAGATAACGCCATAAATTGGAAAGACCAAATCTTTCAATTCCCAATTTACAAGGAAGTGCCGGCAGAATATGTGCGGAATAGGTGTCACTTGTATAAAAGAAGGAGAGATTTGTGCTCTGCTTTTCAAGGAGTAGTTTTAGAAAAATATAAGGCGCGTTTTATTTTTGCAATGGGGGGCGAGGGGATGGGGGAAGAATTCTATCACGAAAGTCGGGGGCAAGCTAGTTGGAGTGACTGCATCATGCCCAGAACCAAAAGAGAGAACCAAGTCTTTAACCTACAGTGGGCTAACAAATTGTTTTAATTTAAAACCCCCCCCCTCTATTGCCCGAGAACATACTTTGTTCATCCAGAGGTCAAATACAGCGAGGAGAATCTACTTCCTTATTGGCCAAGAAATATTACTCGTTTCCTCCCTTGCAGCAAAACAGAGCCTTGCTAAGCAGATCCGAATTGCAGAAACGACTCTCATAACCAAGGATATCCTCCCGGACAAATTCAGTACGTGCAGAGCGCCAGAGGAAAAGCGAAAAACAGGGAAGCCATTTTTATTTTAATACTGCCGCCACCAAAGTGCGCGTCACGTCGACAAAGTGCGACTTGGTATAACTGCAGTAAAAGGGCGAAGAGCGCGAGAGAGAAAGTCGTCTTAATTCCCCCTAATCCACGTACGTGTGGCCGCAATTCAGAACGTATTATTGTAGAGGCAAAAAACTCAACGATTCAAGTGGGGGTATGCGTGCTAGATTTAGATTCATGGCCTCAGCGTCATCGCGCTACGGGTTTGATAAGCGAAACAAACACACCTTCGCCAAGCAATATGTCGACGCTGGATGGGTCCGCGAGCGTCGATGGGTACAGTAATGTGCGGCCCTGTCATATTCGATGTTGTCAGATTGTGAGCGTGGGATAAGGCCAGAGTTGATACTAACCAAGAAGGGGTAGCGTGGCCCACATGGGGTGTGGATAGATCACGGTGCTTTTAACGAACAATATCTATCATCACGCGATGGCGAGAGATCGATATTTGCTAGGATACTGTGAAAAGCCGGCCAACGTCAGTCATTGTGTTGCGGACGAAGGAGTACCGGTATGTGACGTCCACAGTGACAAGCACGCGGGAAGGACAAAATTAACGAGCTTTGGGTTCACTTCCAGCGTCTTTCATCTTAGACATCATGTAACAGCGAGAAAGCATGAGGCAACGGACCTTAAAGTAAGCCAATTTCACTACAAATATTGACGAACTGTAATTTGCCCGGCGTCGACTATAGAGAGAACTGAGCGAGTAACTTTCTATATTGCAAGGGTCTTGATTCGGAGAAAATCGCTCACGAGGAATAGGAAGGCGCGAAGTGTCCAATCAGATCTCCAAGAAGGAGTATGGTGGGGAAATTATTGCTGGAACATCAATTCGCTTTAACAAAAAAATTTTGAGTATAATAAAGAATCATATGATATCTAAAAAACAAAAGATAGAAAGACCCATGTGACGGAGCGAAAAACAATTGTTTTTTGGAGAGAGAAATAGTGTAATGTGTGGTGATAACAATACTGAATTTGGGGGATAGATCGAGACCAAAGGTGATTTGCAGTTTTTTCTCTGCAAATTAATAGATAGTAGTGTATATATAAGAATGGAAATCAAATATTTATTTACTTTAATTAAAGATCTTTATAGATAACAGGACGAATAAACAGCTGACAATTATGTAGAGATAAAACATGCAAAATTAACCGATAAAAACTTGCATGGTGTAATTTTTAACAGAGAAGGGAAATTAGATTATTAATTGATATTCTAGTAAGGAATGTTTTGTACAACCCCCCCTATGCGTTTTAAATGTACGAAACGATTAAAGGTAAGTCCATAGATTGAGAAGTGATATGACCACACTCCGGGTTGTCGTGGAGAGAAGGAGGGAAATGCAGACGCCAGCAAAACAGCCGAAAGTGCCTCGAAGGTAACTGTTTGCGCACCCCGCGGGCCATTTAGCCTCAGAATCGCTAAAATGGCCCTGGTGCCACTAGGGATCCGCGGAGAGCAATCTTTCTAGAGGCAAAGACACTGGAAATTGCACCAGAGAGCGAAGATATAAATCGCGATAGCGCAAATAGAGGTAGTAAATTCACGATAGTGGTTTAAGAATCGGGACAATGAACGCCCGAGAAAATCGGGTAAGACGTGCGTTTGAAGAAGGTCGAATCTGTTACCGAACAATGTAGTTTTTAGACTAATACAGAAAGATACGACAAGATGAGAAGCGCGAGGTAGCTAGTTTTCGTGATCACTTCCCGAAAATATAAATCTACATAAGCATAAGTGTGTACAAGCCTGAGATCAGAATAGTCCTAAAATAGATAAAGAAACGCAGTGTCGGTAGAGTAGCTGGTTAAGAATGATAGGTCTGACAGATGGATTAAGTCGACTGTTCAGGGTATATTCAATATGGAAAGAAGGTTTCGTAATCGCTTTGATTTTATGTAGTTTTAAACCAATAATCGTAGAGGCTAGAAAAGACACTCCGCATCAGTGGAGAGTTTTAATGACGGGGACTAGCTGAATCTGTCGGAGGAAGGTAATTACATAGAATCTGACTAGTGTAATCGGCAAAGTAGGGCATGTTATGTATTGGGTGAGTGAACAACAAGGGAAGTTACATCCTGTCCTTAATGTTTGGTAAGTAGTGTTTATATAAAGTGTAATTTGTGTGACAATAGCCTTTAGCAGTTATTGACACACGAGAATGAGTATGTTATCCCTGCAGCGACGCTCAAGGGTCAGTATACACAATAGGAATTATGCCACAAGTAAACCCCCCCCCTAAACCGCCCAGCTTTCTTTGATGACACAGCCTGCTAGCAAAGTAGATGGAGGCATGAAAGGTTCAAATTGGGGTAAAGCTACACATAACTATACGTCGATAGCAAAAAGAGAGAAAGCGTCAAGTCACTACTATGTGTTAAGTATTAGAGGGCTGTGCCCCCATAACCAGCGGAATGTCCTCGATGGAGGGGGGCTACAACTTCACCGCGCCCACCCAATAAAAAGAATCTGCCAGAGTAAATCATGGCAGGAATTGAGCGTAAACCTACGTGCAAGAGAGAACACTGCAATATATAAGCTGACGCCTTAAGTATTAATACTGAACCGTGATTGGATAGGTGCCATTGGATAGTGGTATTTCTAGGCGCTACGGGGAGACAATGGCAGGTGATTCTCTCATATGCTCGAATCCGTGCTAACATGCATGGTGGATGTTTTTTGAGCCCTCAGAGGGGGGGTTAGTGGATGGGGCAGGCCCCTGAGTGGGATTGCAGGAGTGCAGCCCCCTGCATTATGCAATAGTGACGAGAATTAATTAGTAGTACGTTAATTTAATAGGTGATGTTATTCCTGTAGTCTATCATATATTGACCTAGAGAAGAGTTAGAAAGCCACATAGCAAGCCTTACGCCCCTGGTTAAGTATTTACACGATATCAGAGAGGCATTGCCACAGAGACCGAGAATACGTAGCCGTGCTATTCTTAAAAATGATAAGAAATGAGTAATAAAGCGTTCAGAGTAGAGCAGCTGTTCCAGCCACGTAGTTTACCACAAACAAGCAAAAAGAACATAGCATTGTTCATGGAAAAATTACTTCCACAGAGACTAATAACCACAACGGACCCTGCACGACAGAGTCAGCCGAGTTCGATTAAATGTTTGCGGAGTTCTGGTAATTTGGCACCATTTTGCTAACAAAGGAGGATACAGGGGAGCTTTACTCTCATCTCTAGAAGGAATGAGATTTAAAGGTGGGAAAAGGATTAGGTGTAGATTTCTTGGGTTAGTATTGATACCCTGGAGTTTGTACTATTGTCTCTGAATGTGTGTCACTCATGGTAACAAAATACCCTTCCCTTGGTCAGTGCATTTTTGGGAAGGACACTCCCAAGTGCGACACACTTATATTAATTAATTTTGTGACGTGAAATAGGGTACTAACTGGCCAATATTGTAGCTATGGGGGTATCTTGCATAATTTCAATATAATTTTGGTAAAGGGATTGGAGAGGAATCCATTGATACCAAGTTTGTCTCAATCGGTATTTAAAGGTATTCTGTAAGATTTATTACTTCATAATATGTAACATGTGAATGAATTTCAGGATGCTTACGTTTGTAAATAAATAACTCCATGTTGATTTTTCCTCTTGTGGGATGAAAGCCCTATATTTTTGCCAAATTTGATTTAGATCTAGTGGATCTAAGAATATAATGGGTTACAATTAAAGGACAGTATGGGATCAAATATGTTTCCTCTATAAAGTTTGATAATACATTTAAGAAACAGTGCACTATTTTTGGGAAAATAAGAATATTCTATGAGAATATACTGGTGTGCTGTAAAAATATGATATTTAAAGGGGTGAATTCTCAAACACAGCTCATAGATTTTTGATACTATAAGTCACAAAATTGACGTAAAGGGAAAGAAGTATATTAGAGAAATTACTATGTGAAAGCAGGCTGAAAATAGAAAGACTGTAGATTAAAATGCAAACAACAATGCAAAAGGAATACAAAAAATTTAAAAAACCGTTACACTTTAAGGCAATGAACGTGGCCTTCGATGGTGAGTTAGAAGTATGACTGTGCTAGACAGAGTGCAGATTGTCCAAAAAAATTAAGGCACCTAAACAATCCTACAGTACAATTTATGGGAATGAGACACCACCATGAACCCAGAGCTCCCTAGCCTCAAGACGTAGGACGTGATATAAAACGCATATATAACGCCCCCGCTCACCCCCCCAGTCCCATAGCACGTGTTAGCGAGGGGCTAGACGAGACTGGGACCAAATGCCAGGGGCGCCGGGGTCAGCGCCTTGAGTTGACACTAATTTCACAGGCTTTTCCTACTTCTTGCCGCCTTTCCGTTCTTTGGCTTCTGCCAGCCCTTCGTACTATCGTAACTCTGTACTTAGGAATGTGAACGGAGGACTTTATACATGCCAGTTTATGAATGGCCTGGGGGCGGCATGGGGCACAGAATTCCCCTTAATTAGTATGTATTTCTCCCCTCCCCCCCCCGCCTCTAAAGAGGGATGACTATGTCATCTCTTATTGTAGCAGAAAGCTTAGGATCAGATGGAGGCATAAATGTAAGACATTTCATCATTATTAGGAGGCAAAGATGCTTTCCCCCCCTTAACAAATAGCCCCAACAGGATTTAAATCTCCCCAAGTTCCCTGACCTTAGCTCACCTTGAACCACACTAAGACACAGCAATACTACCCCATCCTGCAGCGTACACGACACCCCACATCCTCAAACGTAAACGAGCCTTCCTCAATGACAACCGCCTTCCTCATACTACCCCTTCCTCAATAACAAAGCCCGCAGACCTCAAATGACTACTACCGAACCCGGACTTTGCCACACAAACTACCAACACGGCAGGGGCCAGGGACCCCCATCGACACAAAGAGACTACCGCCCCTTCCCGGTAATAGTCTACCCCCTTCCTCAGATACTACCCCGAGTCCTCAATACTGACCCAGGCACCAAAGCCTTGCGCTCATTACCTGGACGCACTCAAACCCGGCCTTCCTCAATACTACCCCTTCCTCAATAGCGAGCCCCATCCTCAATACGGACCCCTGTCCACAAATACTACCACCCCCTTCCTCATACTGACCCCAGTCCTTCAGTACAGAGACCCCACTTGCCTCAATACATAGCGCGACCTACCCCTTCCTCAATACTGACCGGCCTCTCCACGTCAATAGCTACCCGCTGATCCTCGAAATACGACCCTTCCTCAATACTACCGCCTGTTCCCTCAATCGACACAGCCTGTCGTCCTCAAGATACTAACCGCTTTCCCAATACTACCCGCCTTCCTCGAATGACTACCCCCTGGTCCTCAATACAAACTACTGATTCTCCCCTGACCCCAAACCTCAATACTAACGCGCCGCCCTATTGTTCCGACAAAACTTCCGCACGCGCACCCCTATACCACAAATACACCGGGGGCAATGACTACCCCCCTTCCTCGGATACTAACTACCCCCTTCGCTCAATACTACCGACTAACTTAGAAGAAACCCCTTCCTCAATACAAACCAGCCCTTCCTCACTACTATCCACTACCCGCCTTCGCGTGCAATACTACCCAGGGCCCTTTCCTCAATCCAACCGCCTTTCCCCTCAATGACTACCCCTTTCCTCAATACTAAGCCGGGGGCCCTTCCGTCAATACGTCCGCCGCGGCCGGGCCCTCCATCCACCCAATACCAATAATATTACCTACAGTCACCATCAACTAAATCATCCACCCTGGTCATTATTCAAACGCTCCCAGAAAACCATCCTCCTTTGCGCCGAAACTAGAAACCTCTTAACAGACATCTCCTCCACCCCACATCTCCATCTTGACGCTCTAGCTGACCCCCAACTCCGGGCAGCATTATAATAAACTGACAGGGATGACAGCCATACGGGGTTGCAACCTCTCCACAGTACTGGGAAAATGGGGTCCCCTCAATATCAATACAAACTACCTTATACCAAAGATTGGTCCAGCGTGGAGCCGCCTGAGCCTTCTACTGGACTACGTGTACTGCACCTACCTCTGCAAATCCTTTAAATACATATTTAAGACCCAATAAAACATCAAAAAAGCAGATAGCAAAGAAAGTTTCCAATCCACAGACAGGCCGCCGGAATTTTCCCGCCATGGTCAGTTACACATGAATCCCTAGCTAAGAGCATTATCAACCCTGGACAGAGCTACACATGGAGATCCGACTAGTCTGCACAGGCCTATGATCCCATGCCGCACTAACCTTGTACTGAGCGACGTCATAGCACCTCCATCTCCCTGACAAACAGCTGAAAACGCGATGTGGTCAATTGTGCAGACATATTTGCCCTTCCTGCATGGACTTAGTGATGCAGTAACTAGTGACATGTGCTACAAACACCATTCCTGTCCGTTGTACATTCCTCCTTAGGAGGCGGCCATAATCTGCCACTGAATTGCAATAAATCCTTTTTTGTAGAGGCAAAAACATCGCCCTTTCATATTTAAATGTTGTGGAGAGGTCCCTCCTTGTCCTAGACCAGAGGATCAAGAAACCTTCCCGCTGTCAATGATCAGACCGCAAAGTAACAAGCCTACAACCGACATCCATCCTCGCGATCTCTCCATCTCTGCACAACTCACCAGATGCCCTCGTAACTCAGGACTTAACTGCGAATACTATCCTCGATGCCTACACCCGTATCCAACCACGTCCCATGCCCAACACATCCAATTCCCATCCGTTATGCAAACAGCAGCAGCCCCTCATCCCAACTGCAAAACCCTTCCACCTCCCCCTGATACACCAGTGACACTTGTCATCAGCCAAACCTTTTCTGGGTTCTCTTCCTCCTGATTAATTTCCTGAAACTGATGCTAATCACCTCCTTTCTTCTCCTTTTGCTAAACCCTACCTTAAACCCTTTGGACAATCTTTTGACACACTTATTTCACCCTCACTACCCACCCTCTCTCTGCCCCTTTCCATAGTTCTGTAATGACCTTTGATCTCTAGCAACATTATTTTTTCTTTGTAACCATAAACCATATACAGTGTAAAACCTAGTCAGGGGGCTCAGCCCCTGAACACCTGTGGTAATTGCATATTATTCAATAACCATGATAGTCATAGAGTATTTTTGTTGCCGCCTGAGACCCCCATCACACGCACAGCAACAGGATGTCCTAGAACCTATGAGTCAACCTTAAGAACGCTAGACCAGGCAAACATGGGAAGCAATATGTGGCTTAGAGTAAAAGCAGAAACTCAGAATTGATTAACCTATGTGGTGACATTACATCGTCATGTCGCTGAAAGCAATCGTGGCGCCTAGACTTGCTTAATAGAAACAACAAAATAGCCTTTGCATCCACTCAAGAGCACATGTTCATCCTTAGCCATGTAATGTCCTGACTTGCTAGGTATCTTAAACCCTAAAGGTTGCAAGATAGCTATAATATCATGCAAAAACCTTCACTTTTTGTTTTATGAAAGACAAAGTATAAGCCTGTAAGAGCTTAAGAGCGTAGAAAGTAACAGGATCGCAGGCTCAATGAGGGAACTGGCTGATTACGACCAACATACACCACAGTGACAGGCCGAACGTAGCATAAATTATCTTCTGCAGGGACATATTGCATTAGAAGGTTGGGTATGATAGTGGAGAGTATGCCAGCACCTGTCTATGTGCAGAAATATTAGTGTTTTGGCCACAGCGTGCAAAGCAGTTGTTGCTCCTCAGATCCACTGGCCTCTGTAGCTCCACAGGATCGTTTCAATGCTATGCCCTGCGAAAGGCAATCAATGAACATGTGCCAATAGTGGGGAGGTATGACATGCGTAGTTGATCATTTTGATATACGGGGCTAGTCCTTTGCACAAGTTGGGAGGTCCTGAGGTAGTCATGATCCAATGCATGCCTGTACTGTTATGCAAAGGCCAGGCAGGAAGCATGTCACAAGGTATTCTCTTGCCTCAACTCTAATGCAGTCCAAACGCTTCTTTACACGCAACCCCATGCTCCCCAGGATCTAGCATCTTCATCTCCTCAAGTAAATCTCTTCCTCCTACTATGAGAGTGTTCGCCACTTCTACTAAAGCATTGCCTCTCGTCCAGTTAGTAGTGGGGCTGACATTTAAGAGGGCCATGAGTTGCTACAGCGATAATCATTCTATAGATAGCAACAGCATTGGCAAATGATTACAATAAAAACAGCATCAGAAAAAAAACTAGTCATGAGAGGAGAATTGGAGTTCGTTCAGTGAAAGTGGTTTTGTCCATCATTTTAGGTACAGCAATAATAAATTACACGCCCAGCCTTGAAAAATAACAAAAGTTCAAAAAAGCACTCTACAGAGAAAGGGGCTAATAGCAACTGCCAGAAGAGACAAGGAGTCTTGATATGTGTGTTGTAGTGGGCTGGGCTTACAAACACACACACACACCCAGTAAAATTGCACTTAGGAAGCACAATGCCAATGTACACTTGGATCCAAAGTGAGATGATTTGCTTACATAATAGAGGCTGTAATCACCAGGAGTTGCGCTGACTAGTTGTGCCTGATCTAGTGAGTCGAGGTATCGGACACACCTTTTTTTCTTAGATTTCATGGAAGGGAGATTCTTACATTCTATGTTGATATTGCGTATAGATGATATAATGTTAACCCCTTACCTGACACGGAATTACAAGTACGGCAAAGGGTGCGCGATCGAAAACAAAACAGGCGCTCCGATATTGCCTTAGAGAAAGATCCTGATTATTCTCCATTTCTTGAATGGCGAATATAACGTTATTTCTTTTACCATCCTGAATAGGTGTTAATAACACTTATCAATACTTACTGATATATTTATTAATGACTTGGCATTTATAAATTAATAACATCTGCTAGCGCTGAAGACGAATAAAATAATATAAGTGAAGCGTTCCAAAGCGAGATGAAGGGAAAGGGGATAGAGGGTAACAGCTGAGATAGGTAAACTAAAGAGCTGACTCCTTGGTGACTAAAGCACTTGTAAGAGTCGATCTATTCAGAGAAAGAGCAACAAGATAAAAAAACTTTGCATGTAGACCGTGTGGCATGGCCTTCTTATGTCTTTGCGCCGATGGCGATACGAGCTCCTATGGTAAACTAAGGCTAGACCGCCTTCTGTTTTTAGCAAAAATAAGTGCTGATGTGTCGCCGCGCTCCCCCCCCCCCACCACCCTCCCAACACACACACAACAGCACAAAAACGGCACACGCCCACGCAGCACCGAACACGCCCGAGGACGCCGCAGCGCAACAGCGCGGCACACGCACCAATCAGCACGAACGACGACATCCAACTCAACACCACACACACAACACACACACACACACACACACGAACACGTCCATTGCATGTACACGTACACGTACACGTAACCCGTAACGTACACGTACAACGCACCACCATCAGACGCACAAAACGCAACACGCACTACCACACGCACACGCACAAGCAAAATTTAGAACTATTTCTTTCAAGAATTTAATAAGAGTAGGTATGCTGGCCTTTGACGTGATAACAAAATGCCATAGGCCAAGGTGACCCCTTGTAACTGTGTGGTATTGATAAGCTCTGCTTTGAAATAAAAAGAGCACTACCCTACCACCCCTGGCCTTACTTTTGAAGTTACTCAAAATGCTTATTACAACTACAAACCAGGAAACTCACAAATGAGTGATTGATAGTCCTTAGGCAATATAAAAAAAAACATTAATATAAGATGCAAATAACAAGTCATGAAAATATGTGAAGTGAATATAAACACATGTAATACCCCTTAATAGTGACTTGAGCAGAAGTGGAAGGTGGGAGAGGAAAAGATTGAAGTGGTTTTGACAAAATGTGCTATAGGCTAGTACCACTAAGAACCACAGTTACACCTTCACATCAGTATCTTCCATACACAAAAAAGGGCTTGGACCACAACAGTAAGATTGGCTTCGTTGAGAAATGAGGGGGGGGGTCATTTTATTGAGAACCTTGAAATTGACTGGCAGGAAGGATGCCGGGCCCACACTTATTACAAAGATGTAGGATATACAGAGAAGACTGTAGTAGCAGAGCAAGCATTCATTTTCTAATAATGTTAGATATATAGTGATATATAATTTATAATTATATATATATACGTATGTATGAGTATAATAAATTTATATAGTATATATATATATCTATCTATAGATATAAAATTTCTTGTACTTTGAGTCATCGGCTATTTCTATACTTATTATTTTTCTTATACTTTAAAAGAGTTTTTTTGTACTGGTGAAACCTATTTACAAAGACCTTAATATCAGACAGTGATTTGAGTTATTTGCTTTAACGTGACCTTTATACTTTTCCCAGACATTCTTCCTAAATTTTCCACCTTAGAAACAGGCCAGGCCGCAAGAAAGGCGAGAGGTGAAAGGAGGATAATAGCGATTTCACAGTTGTAATGTGTATTGCCAGAAAGCGCGTGCCAGCATATGTGTATGCAACATGGTTTCCTGTTTAGTATTATTTATACACAAGTTAGGATAGCTGAGCACTTATGTAAAAAAACAATTTTGTCCCTTATTTTGCTATATCAATATTGCTTTGAAAAGAACAATATAGATAGCTGCGAAGGTATGAGAGCGAAGATTATAACAAAGTGTTACGAGTTGCCAGAGGTGCCTTACCAGATTCCACATCGCCCAAAGTGGTTAGCGAATGAGAGTCTTAGATTATAGAGTTTTCGTCCTAGACTTATACGAATTAGAGTTGCGAGCGATTATTTTTGAAATGTTGAGACAAATGAGTAAGCTTGAGCGTAGGTAGATCATGAGACTCAGGTATAAAAAAACCAAATGAGCATAGGGCGTGTCGAACAACGGCATTTCGATCGAAGAGTGTCTAGCTCAGGATTTTTGCGATTCAAAGCGTACTGTCGTTCACAGAGAGAAATGAGCTTCAATAAATAAGCGAGTGCTGTGTTTGTCGATCAGAAGAAAAGGAATACAAGAGTTAACCACGCTGCATTGCGAAGAAGAACCATTGATGCGTTTAATTTTATACTTGTTTACGAGAGCTAGGTACACATGTTAGCAACCAAACATATTAACGAGACGTAGTCGCGGATTAGACAGGGGAGAAGGCTAAACTGACCTTACAAAGTATTATAACTCAGAGATAAAGTATTAGTAAGAGGGAAAACGCGTTGAAAGAGGACATAGACTGATTAGTAAGATGATGACAATTAAGAAATTAATTGTTGTTTTTTATATTCAAGAATGGAGTAGCGATAGATGAGACCACTGGTGCGAATAATTGACGTTTTTGAAACTGGTGGACCACCTGTATGTAAAACAACATCATGAAGCAAGACCAAAAGTGGGAACAGTACAGCAGGTGAACTGGGTGGCCATTTTTTAGAAAAACTTAATTATATTGTATTAATTTTTATTAGTAACATTAATTTGCTCTCATTAGCAGTAGAACTGGTGAGCGAGTGTAGGGTGTCTACAATGCAGAGCTTCCGCCAGGGAAATGTAGGTAATCAGGAGAAGGGCCTGGAGCTGAGCCCAGGCACTGACTGATGTGCATGTACTTGAGTCGGTAACTCCCCTCCTACTGGTAACAATAAGGTGGTAGTTGGAATCAGTCTGGAGGACAAGGACCCCTAGGTTGTGAGGTACATTAGTCCTACAATGTTCCTTTGTAGAAATTTGGTGCATTTTGAAGTTCTTAAAAAAGTTCGGAAAACTAGCATGGACACATAGATTCAACTCACAATTAGCCAGACCTTATTTTTCAGCCTTGCGTTGAAAAAAATTTTGCCAACATTTTGCCCCCACTGCGCATAGCGCGATAGATTGTCCAAGAATGTGCGATCAAGCTTGTTTGCTTAACAGGGATGTGGTCATGTGTTAGAAAAGAATCTTGGATACCATTGTATTCCCTGTCTAGAGATTAAGAAGTGCCGAGAGATAAGCCTCATTATAGATTGAAAAATGTTTGTTTTCTTGGAAAATGATTTGGCATATTTAAAGTTGGCACCTTATTATTCACTGAAGTCCGGATGTGCTTGTAATTATTACTGTATTAGCTGCCTCTTAATAGTAGAAGAGGATATTTGTTGGTAACAATTGTCTGCATGGCTCAATCAGTCTGGTATTGATATGTTGTTTATCTGTATGTTTTACAGGGCTTATGTGAAAATTAGATACTAATAACTTAAATTTTGAAAGGTCCTTGAGAAGCCAAGAATGGAATCCTCGGAGGTATGCAGCTGAGCTCACTTCTAAATCGGCGCTCAAAACCGAGGTCTGTAAAGCCTCAGAGCTTGAACTCCCACGACCAAACGTCGCTGGTCTCAATGATATCTTATTCTCAATCTGATCCAACGCCCCCAGGATATCGCATTGTAATGCGCGCGATGGCTCAATGAGTCAGTATAGTGAATTTCTTTATGTCTAAAAAGTGAACAAATGTGATACCTTTTAAGTGAGTAAGTGTTTTAAGAAACAGAAATTGAACAAGTATTGACCGATTGAATCTAAATTGTGTATCCAGGTATGACAAAAATGTGTGTATGCTGCCTGTCACAATCCTCCCATGAAGGTACAGTTGCCTTCAGCAACCTGATTGGAGTGTCCCACACAGAATCTGAAGCGCAAGGCTGAAGCAAGAGGTATTACAGGTAAGCATCTGAGTAAAAACAAGATGACCATTCTCTGTTTGTCAAAGTTTCTTATTAACAAGCTGTATTGAGTATGAAGACCGAGGCGAAAGTTTCGAATTTTAATGAAAGAAAATCAATGACCACCAAACATTTTTTATACAGGTAAAAGACGGGACCCCCGAATGAACATGGAGAAAAGTTTATGAAAGGCCTCAGGACACTTCTGAGATACTAACATCCCCAAGCCCCTACACCAACGATAGGCAGCTTCCTCGTAAGCAGCAAACCAAAGAGATGCTCTTGTTGGGCCCACCAAGGATCTCTATCAATACATAACATAGCAAGACAAGGTATAGAGAGGTCATTAAAATAGGCAGAATTCCTAAAAAAATAAAATGCGTCTAAGCGAGAAGAATGTGCAGTATATTCCTTCATGAAATTGCGGCTAAAACGATGCTGTTGCGTGAGGGGGATCATCGCCACCAATGTTTCGAATATATCAGATAAATAAACCACCCAATGCCATTTATTTTTTAATCAAGATCAATAAGCATTTTTCGCTCACCACCGGCACCCCCAGACGGCACGCAAAAAAAAGATAAAAGTAATATAAACTTTTTTTTTTTTATGCAGTATCATCCAAGTGAAAGCGATGAAAAAAGAAAGTAGAGCCCTCGACTGGTTAGTTCAAGTAGCAAGATTATTTACCTATAACGAACAAGATTCGATCTCATTTATCCATTAAGACCATGGAGAGTTCCCCATTAATCTATTTCCAATTTCAAGTCTAAAATTCAATGGATCCAAAAATGTGGATTAGTTAAATAAAAACTGAAATTGTCACATCTTCTCCATTTAAGAAAATATTAATAATAATTTTTCAATGAAAGTATGAATAACAATTTAGTCAATATATATATTTATTAGAGTACACTGCATTAATAAGGGCATACTACAAGCTTTGTTGCTTGTTCTCGGAACTGATTGTCCAATTCAGAAGGAAATACTTAATACCTTTAGGGATGCGACTTAAAGAAACGTTCTTTTGGTGATATGGTGCAGCATCTAAACCAAAACCATTGGAAAAAATTAAATGTAAGATGCAGTATCTTTTTATGTAACAGGTTAACGTGGCATTGTTCACTGGATTTGTTACCAATCTGATTTGTTTAGTACTTAAATGCATCATTCTTGTGATTCCATTCCTTGAAATTTTGGGAAAAAGTTATTACCTCAAGTAACGTGAATAGTTGATTGTTAAGAAGTGGCAATGTGTCCTGCATTACACAGATAGAGCGAAAAAATTTACGCAATGATGTATAAAAAAGAGATGAGCTTTGTTATGTCTGAAACATTATCGACGTTTTGTTTAGGATATATAAAAAGTTCTGGATTGAGGCGTAAATGCAAATTCGTAAGAAATTGTTGTTAGCTGGTAAACATAGGATGGCCAGTTTATGCTGTATTGTCTTAAGTACTATGACTTGAATAAGTGATGTTATGATGGAAAAATTAAGAGATCTATGTTGCTTCCTAATTTAAGTAAATGGCTTGCAGATGGTGTTGAGTAGTAATATTGCCTAGTGTGCAGCAATTGTAATTTTAAGTTTTGTATTACAAGATTTAGGACTCCGCAAAGTGCTTAGTTACAAAGGAGATCCACTTATTATTCTACTACCTGTGTCACCTGTTTAACAGCAATCATCCTTTTTTCGTTGATCTATTCAGAAATGAAACTCTACATTATTTTTCACAATTCTTTAAGACTGTTTTGAAATAACATTATAATAAATCGTCCTATTCATATTGGAAAATGAGTAACACAGATATCATATTGAACACGGATTGGTGATGCGCGGAAAAAGGGGTGGCGAGAGTTTATTTTTCGGTGGAGATTGTCTGCACACAGATACTAGCTGGAAGTTTAGTTTTTAGTCCATTATTAACCACCCTGGCTAATGCACAGGCGTGGGCGCGATCTGTAGGTACAATTTGATGCATGGGAGGGAAAGGAAGCAATTGCAGCAGTCCTTATCCACCGAATACTGCCACAGGGCGAGGCATATAGCTTGGGCGTGTGAAAGCATAAATATACATTTTATATTCGTCTAATGTGATACTACATTCCAAATTTTGCTTAGAGCCATCACAGGATGCACTGTGTGTTAGACTGTGTGAGACGCTTGACGCCTATATTTCACTGTTCAGAGAATTGCAGGTGTTAAATTTTCTTATAGACATTATAATGTACTCGAGGTATAAAACATTGCGTAACAGCAAAAACTAGATAAGCATAAAAGATTTTCAGATAAGATATTGGGTATAAGGGTATAAGGGGTGTGTATGAGGGATGTATTATAAGTGGATAGTGGGGTGTATTTAGTTACATGTGGAGCCAACTGTTGTGTTTTTGAATAGTGAGAGAATTTTAAGTTAAGTTAATGGACATTGGGGTTATTTAGCATTAAGGAGGGTTATATAAAAGTACAATATTCAGGGAATTGAGGAAATATTCGGGTAAATAAGGGGCGCGGTTCTGAGTTAAGTCCCTTGTGGCAATTGAGGGTCGGATGAGCCGTCTTGGGAGTATTCACAAAATTCACAAAGCAAGAAAACAAAAAACAAAAAAACTACTTTTTATAATTACCCATGCGCAAATTGGTTTAACAATCAGAAATAGCAAATACAACGCGTGCTAAATGTACTTAGTTAAAAAGCGGAAGCAGGATGAGTTTTCAAGTGTTTTATTGTGTTTCTCAACACGTTAAGTGCAGGATCAAGGGAGGGAAGTGTAGTATTTTGCTGTATTATTTTCTTAATGATATCCGACTTGTATTTACAAACTACTCTTCTCATTGCTTGCCGTGCCTTACTAGTGATGCCTCCTGCTGGTGTTGCAGTCAGGGAGGGTCTCTACTACAACCCATATTCGCACATGTTGTGTGCCATTGGCATGGCTCAAGCCCATCTCAATGAGTGTTTTTGTATTGGTTTGTATAGAATAAATAGTTATTTGCTTTTGAAATTACTCTTCAAGTATAAAAGTATGCAAAAGCATGGTATTTAAAATGTCCCATGAGAAATAAAACTAGGTGATTTACCCAAAAAGAGATACTATAGTCTGTTTGCAGTTTTATATTTAATGTCTTTATACAGAATGCATGATAAAATAACTTGAAAAACGGACCATTGGGTTATATGCTGTTGTAACTTCAAAGTCAATAGGGAGTAACAGTGATGGCACGAGTCCAGCCGACTCATCGCAGATGGCCAAAGAGCGTGTCTGGTTTTTCGCTGAAGGTGGGCTGCAGAACCAGAAACATGACCAACGGAAGAAAAAGCCTCAAAAGCAATCATGATCGGTTCGTCGCCTCAACCATCAAACTTTCTGTCTGTCAAATAACGTGAAAGAGACACAAGTGGTCAGTCTTGAAGAGCAGTGGAACAGTCGAAGTATTGCAGTGATCAATCCTTCGAAGTAAAGAGAGTCAAACAAAGTAAATTGAGCAGGCGGATCCCGAAGAGTAGTAACGCTCAGTATGCTTGCATTTCATATTTGTCATGCTGTAAATGTCGTGAGTGAGAAAAGTTAAACATTTGTTGCATGCATAGAGCTATGTGTATAGGGAAGTACATGAACATGCATCAACTATAATTCCCCTATATAGTCATTTCATCAGCAATTAGAAGAACTTTTGATTGCCTACCATTCCATAACATAACACCCAGTTCGCGATGTATCAGTATTCCTAATCATATATGAATGATTTTATATTTTTTTAGAGAAATAGGAAAATGGTTTAAACAGTAACAAGAAAAGGTCTATTGGTGGGCTACCATTTGAATCACTATAGTTTATTGTGGCCATCACAACTTGGGATTTGCCCAAAGATTTTGTTACATACCAGGATATGAATTAAGAATAAGACAAGATAAAAAAAATCTTTGGTTAATTTTATCCTATACAGTATAGAGGTAAACCTTTTTGTTTGAGCAAATTTGGAGGCGAAATTAAGTGGATATCTTTTATTAAATAAAAGAAAAAACTGTATAGTATACAGAAGAGTACTGTATATACATTATGCGGCCACTAGAAAAGACAGTCGTCAATTTTAATCTAATGCCATGTAACGAAGTAAATATATAATTTTTCAATACCAAGTATTAAGGCTGCATGCTAATTTTTTTTGATAATGTGATATTGCCCATATATGAACAGAAGCCTTTAAGCAAAGACCCTTACACGATCACGGAAAACATGGAAAAGAAAATTTACTTTTGTTGGACAAGAATCCAATATAGGGAGGCTCTAACGAGCTATAGTCAACATGATGGGTAGTACTATGTGGGGAAGGAATTTTTTTTTATCTGGCAAATAGTGTTCCAGTCTAACACAATGTACGGTTGTTGGTGGGCATCAGGCAGTAATACGCTGTCGATCAGTGAACGTGACTCCCCCCCCCCCGCCCAATCTCTCCTACCCATTGGTCGTTGTGGTGAGATCGAGGGAAGGAGATTGACCGTGGCGTGTAGGAGCCCTATGTATGAGATCATCCTGCCATGGATGCGGGCAGAATATTTGTCAATAAACTGTGAGTGCAGTGAATAGTAGCTTCACATTAACAAAGAAAAATTGAATAGGACTACAATCAAAAGCTAAAATATATGTAACATAAATCCGTTAGAAAGAAAATCAACATGGAAGTAAGTCGATATACATTTAGAAAGTTGTTTAAGTAAAAAGAGATACATAGAATAGGCTAAAAGAACCTTGTGCAAAGGAAACAGGCAAGCTGTTATAAGATTAACATCAAGTAATCAAAGAACGAAAAAACTGAGCATTGGGATTATCATGTAGTGATTTTACGTTTCGTTTATGCTCATTTTGCCCAGTATTCTAATCAGAGAGCCAAGACATCGGTCAGGATAAAAATAGTCACGATTTCAATCAACAACCATTTCCTGTATCATGCACTGTTCTATAGTAAACATAGATTTCTAAACAAACTGACGAATAAACGACCACGACCCAAATAAATGCATTTTTAAGTGAATTTAAAATGTTTTTTTTTGCTAAAATAATTGCAGTTAAAAAAAGGTATTTCTCAGTCAAATTCAAAATTTTTTCTTTATTTTTTGGAAAAAAAACCTTTTTTGATATAAAGCCGTTTCCCGGGCTTTTGCTGGAGCAAACCAAGGGGGCCAAAACCCCGGTGTTTTTTTTTCCCCTTTCTGGAAAACCACAAATTTAAAAAACTTTTTTTACCTGGGAAGGGATGGCCCCCAAAAAACCCCACCATATTGCTTATTTTTTCATACGCTAAACTAAAAATTTCCCGTTTTATATTGACGTGGCCAAAATTTTTTTAACAAAATAAAACTGGTACCTTTTTTATGGGGTAATCGGCTACTGAACACCAAAATTGACTGGGTATTTAAAAACAAATTAAGCTACCAAAAAATCACCCCTTAAAGTTACCCCAAACTTTCTAATATAAGTGTCAGAAAATTTCCCGGACATGGCATCGTTAAACCCTTCTTTAAAAAAATAAAATTTGGAAAAGATAAAAAAGTGCTGATAAGTTTAAAATTCCTATCAAGTTTTTATCGTTTCAAATGGGGACAAATTTTTGAATAAAAAATTTTTTTTTTTTAAAAAAATTTTAAGGTTTTGAAGATATGAAAGTCTCCAGTTATAAATTAAGGAAAACGCACCCCGGGAGTTCCTATTTCTAAATTGCCGGTGAAATTTTTAGGTTTAAATCAAAACCCAAATCGCTTCTTTTAATGTTTGTCTTTTGAAAACCAAAAAAAATCTCTGCATTTTTAGAAGACTGGGTTTACAAAACAGATTAAAAGTATTATGTCTTGATAAATTTTTTTTTGTATTTTTGTGTACAGGATTATTTTTTGAGAAATTTAAAATTTTATTTAAAGGAGGACCAGGAGTTTTTCCCAGAGAAAGTATAAACAAAATTAACTCCTATGCCTATTTTTTAACCAATTCCAAATGAAAATTATACCGTAAACACCGTACTGGTTTTTTATCGACATGTTTGAATTACCCTTCCAGTATTGTTTGACACAGCTAAAACTGAATAAATTGGTTACTAAATTAGGTTTTTAATTATGGGATTATACATTTTTGTGTTTAATCTTGTTCTTAATTTGAAGTATATCAAAATAAAAAATGTGTTCGCAAATGTGTGTATGATGGGGAGGTTTGGTGGGGAGGCGACAGCCTGGAAAAGTTTGGGAACCACCGCTTATACAGTCCTCGAACTTACACATAATTTTCGTGTATGATACAAGCTGTAAGGTTTTTAACTTTAAACCTGATCCAAAAAAAAAAAAAAAAAAAAAAAAAAAAATGTGCATGTAACATCATAATGTAAACCGATGGATACCATAGCATACTCAATGAACTTTGGCATTCCGTTTTTCCCTTAGAGTAACGAGTCACTGTAAACGAGTCACAGGAGCACGCCGGCCTTAAAAGTTCAGTGGTTGGAGAGTTGGCATTTTTTTGAAGAGAAACATTATCTAACAAAATTACACAACATCAACAACAAACAACTACTCCGGACACTGCTTGTAACTATTTCCTTTAATCCAACATACTACCTCTAATTAGTTTAGGGGTTTATCTGAGTAAAAAGTCACTGTTATTTTTATTTTTTTGTTTAATTTGGTTGCACAGATATCCGTTTCTCTATCACAGACGTCTGGTGGTACAGGTCTTGTTTATTGAATAAGAACGCTTATCTCAAGGTAAACGTGGGATCAAGGGGAAGATAGCTCCGGGTATGATATCTTGTGCTGCTTGAATTACTTTTCAAACTGGATTAATCATCTTGTCAGGCAACTTTCTGGAATCTTCAAAGGTACCTGATTGTATCGTT
>NC_061825.1:1700676-1720676 GCF_019202785.1 Penaeus chinensis
CAAAAGATAGAAATACGAAAGCATAAATACACAGGACCCTTACTCCATACATGATTACCTAATTAACATTTGAATGGCTTAAAAAATTATTATCACATGTCTTAATGACTACCATATTGCTCCTGATATCAGGATACATAATATATATATAAATATATATATATATATATTACTGTCTGTATATCTGAATAGTTGTATATATGTGCATATATACAGACTTTATGTTGTGAAGTGAGCATATGCCTGCAATCATAAGTGTTTGCCTGTGTCTGTGTTTGTGCATACAGATGTAGATTTGCTTAGATGAATGAAAAGGTGCACATGCTTTATCTGTCTATCACACAAATCTATGGTACCATACCCTGGCTTAAAAAAAGTATATTGAATAAAAATAAATAATAGTAATAATAATAATGAAAAAACAATAATCCATGAAATTAATGTGCTCTATAAAAAATACCAGAGCTTGACCCTGATTTTACTCCATGTTGTCCCAACACAGACTTGTATTCTACTAGTCCTACACACACAGTGCAAAACTCTCTGCTGGCACAATCTGCATCGTAAGATGTAAAAAAGGTGGTTTGAGTATTTCAAGCTGTATCAATAGTCTCAGACCCTCTAGTCATACAAAGTTGTTTTTTTTTCTATGGGACTCTGGAACAAAGTAAGTTTCAAGCCCAGATACATAAAAGAAATAAAATTTAAAATTTTCTCAATATTTTACATTTGCTTTTAGTCCAAATTATTTTATAATCTTATATATATCTTTAATTCATTACATCATGTCAGTACTGATCATAAATGTTTACATTATCTTAAAATAGGTTGACTAATACAATTTTCCCCACTGATTCCTTAAATTTTATAAAAATTTTCCTTTTGATCATAAGAGCAACGTTTCAACTGGGCCTGGAAAAAAAAATCAGTTATGAAATATCCTTGCATAGATAATCCTTTTTGAATTGTGGTACAAGCTCCTTTAACTCTACAGGTCCACTAATTATCTGAATGACTTGTATTTTCTTCTGGTTGCTGATTGAATTTTACAGCTAATCTGTTACGTTTTGGCTTGGGGACCAGCCCCTTCTGTTGCTGGCTGTCCTTTTGCACTTGCGGCATTGGAACTGGCAGGTCTGCTCTCGCACCTTTCTCATCTTTCTGACCCATTTGAGGTTCAGAAGCAACTGCACTTTTTTGGTTACTGTCCTGTTTCTGTTGATCATGCCGAGGCTTTCTAGGGGTCTGATTTCGAATGACCTGTGTGGGCACAAATGCAGACTTGACAGGTGAATCTCCTCTACCATTCTGGGCTTCCTGTTGGGTTACAGAAAATGACTGATGTGCAGCACTCAGCATTGAAATTATATTTGGATTGTTCTGTCCTCCCTGTAAGTGGTTGTTCATCATTGCTCCCTTAAATATATCATGTACTGAAACTTCTTTTCTTCCTGTATTTAAAGCTGAAGCTGAAGCAGATCCATTCATTTTCACACCTGCACTTGAGACATTTTGCATATCATCATTGTTAGAAATGTTGAGCATGTGTGAAAGCATCTGACTCTGAGCTGGCCGAAGGTCAACTTGTCCTTGATCTGTTCCCTGTAGCTGCGACCATATGTTCTGGTAAAGCTGCATGCCTTTTGGCTGCTGTGATGCCATAGCCTTGCCTCTTCCATGGCCAATTTGCCCCTGACCATGGTTTGGAAACTGTGACTTACCTGAAATGGTTTCTAAACCAACAGGAGGTCTAGGTGGGAAAATAATGGTCTCTGACTCCCTGTCCAATACCTTATCAAAATACTTTGGAGAAATCACACCTTGTCTGTCTCCTGAGCAAAGAAGTTGTTTTTCTCCTGTTTTGAAAAACCTCATACCATCATCCAAGGCACTTTGCACATCCAGAAAGATAAGGAGTTGATATGCCTTTGATCCTGACAGACCCTGAGGAACAAACGGGTAGCAGGGTATATACTTGCGTCCTTGAACCCTACTTATCCCATGCTTAACTATCCTGCTCCACTGGGAATAGAAAGTGCCATGAACAGCACACTGCATCTGGCTTGCAGAGCGAATTTCAATCATATTGTCCTGTAAAAGATAAGAAAGATACTGTTTAATAACTTTCTCCCATTTTTTCTTTCAGTTTCACAAAAAGTTGCCAAGTTAATTCAATCTAATTTTCAGTTTCCTTATTTTCTAAAAGGAAAAGAAAAATGGCATAAAATAGGAAGGAGAGTCAGGGTTGGGAGAGGGTGAGGGAAAGAGAGAGGGAGAGGGAGAGGGAGAGGGAGAGAGGGAGATATGTGAGAGGAGAGGGGGGGATATGTGAGAGGAGAGGGGGGATATGTGAGAGGAGAGGGGGGATATGTGAGAGGAGAGAGGGGGATATGTGAGAGGAGAGAGGGGGATATGTGAGAGGAGAGAGGGGGATATGTGAGAGGAGAGAGGGGGATATGTGAGAGGAGAGAGGGGGATATGTGAGAGGAGAGAGGGGGATATGTGAGAGGAGAGAGGGGGATATGTGAGAGGAGAGAGGGGGATATGTGAGAGGAGAGAGGGGGATATGTGAGAGGAGAGAGGGGGATATGTGAGAGGAGAGAGGGGGATATGTGAGAGGAGAGAGGGGAGAGTGGGGGATATGTGAGAGGAGAGAGGGAGACATGTGAGAGAAAGAGAGGGAGACATGTGAGAGAAAGAGAGGGAGACATGTGAGAGAAAGAGAAAGAGAAATGAGAGAGAAAGAGAAAGAGAAATGAGAGAGAAAGAGAAAGAGAAATGAGAGAGAAAGAGAAAGAGAAATGAGAGAGAAAGAGAAAGAGAAATGAGAGAGAAAGAGAAAGAGAAATGAGAGAGAGAGAGAAAGAGATATGAGAGAGAGGAGAGAGAGAGAGTGAGAGAGAGAGAGAGAGAGAGGAGAGAGAGAGAGAGAGAGAGAGAGAGAGAGAGCGAGAGAGAGCGAGAGAGAGAGAGAGAGAGAGAGAGAGAGAGAGAGAGAGAGAGAGAGAGAGAGAGAGAGAGAGAGAGAGAGAGAGAGAGAGAGAGAGAGAGAGAGAGAGAGAGAGAGAGAGAGAGAGAGAGAGAGAGAGAGAGAGAGAGAGAGAGAGAGAGAGAGAGAGAGAGAGAGAGAGAGAGAGAGAGAGAGAGAGAGAGAGAGAGAGAGAGAGAGAGAGAGAGAGAGTGTGTGTGAGAGAAGGAGAGTGTGTGAGAGAAGGAGAGAATGTGAGAGAAGGAGAGAATGTGAGAGAAGGAGAGATGTGTGAGAGGTGAGAGAAGGAGAGATGTGTGATAGGTGAGAGAAGGAGAGATGTGTGATAGGTGAGAGAAGGAGAGATGTGTGAGAAGGAGAGAGATGTGAGAGAAGGAGAGAGATGTGAGAGAAGGAGAGAGATGTGAGAGAAGGAGAGAGATGTGAGAGAAGGAGAGAGATGTGAGAGAAGGAGAGAGATGTGAGAGAAGGAGAGAGATGTGAGAAAAGAAGCGAGATGTGAGAGAAGAGAGAGATGTGAGAGAACGGAGAGAGATTTGTGAGAGAAGGAGAGAGATGTGAGAGAAGGAGAGATTGTGAGAGAAGGGGAGAATGTGAGAGAAGGAGGAGAGATGTGAGAGAAGGAGAGGATGTGAGAGAAGGAGAGAGATGTGAGGAGGAGAGTTGTGAGAGAAGGAAGAGAGATGTGAGAGAGTGATTGAGTGTGAGAGAGAGAGAGATGTGAGAGAGAGAGAGATGTGAGAGAGAGAATGTGAGAAAGAGAGATGTGAGAGAGAGAATGTGAGAAAGAGATGTGAGAGAGAGATGTGAGAGAGAGAATATGAGAAAGAGAGATATTAGAGAGAGAATGTGAGAGAGATATTAGAGAGAGAATGTGAGAGAGAATGTGAGAGAGAGATGTGAGAGAGAGAGAGATGTGAGAGAGAATGTGAGAGAGAGAATGTGAGAGAGAGATGTGAGAGAGAGATGTGAGAGAGAGATGTGAGAGAGAGATGTGAGAGAGAGATGTGAGAGAGAGATGTGAGAGAGAGATGTGAGAGAGAGATGTGAGATAGAGAATGTGAGAGAGAGAAGGAGAGAGAGAAAGAGAAAAAGAGAGAGAAAGAGAAAAAGAGAAAAGAGAAAGAGAGAGAGAGAGAGAGAGAGAGAGAGAGAGAGAGAGAGAGAGAGAGAGAGAGAGAGAGAGAGAGAGAGAGAGAGAGAGAGAGAGAGAGAGAGAGAGAGAGAAGGAAGGCAAACAGGTAGTCAGAGACAGAGGCAAGAGAATCAGAAAGACAGACAGAGGCAGAGAAACCGCTCAGACTGGGGGTATCAACAATACCTGTTGATTTCTGTGATTAACACCCTGCCTGGGTACCATCCCTCCATTGGTAGAATTAATTGAGATCATTCGCAGGCCTGAGGGGCTGGGCAGCTGATTTGGGTCTGGAGGTTGTGGACTGTTAGGATCACTGGACTGACTGTTTTTACCGGGTTGAGGAGACTGGGAGTTTGCAGACACCTGCAAGGGAAACACTGGTCACAGATGTTTCATACGTTTCGCCCTGTCTTTAGGGCTGTCACTGAGATGGCATGGACTTTCAGGTTTTTGTGAGGAAGTAGAAAATGGTCAAGCAGACTGATTTTAGCTTTGGCAGGAAGGTGATTTTCACTGGACTTTTTTTTATTTGTCTAAAGGGGGCTGCTTTGAAGGTGCTCTTTTCCTACAGTTATTTTTTATTTTCATTCTTATCTTTTGGTGAAAAGACCTCTATCGCAGTCGTTCCTAACCTTATCACACTCACAACCCCTTTCTCGAATCTCCGTCACATCCACAACCACCACCAACATCAATTGTTCCATTTACTTTTTTTTCTAATTACATAAATTTAATAATAAGTCTTAATCTGGCTCATTATAAAAATATTCTTTGATAACATGAATTGAAAACATCACTTCCTAATATCAATATGAACACTGTTGAATACCTAGCAAAGGACAATATTTTCCCCAAAGGTTTTGCAGCCCTGCTAATCATGTCCCATCTGTTGGAAACAACTGCTCTAAGGCATACATCAGGTAACTGCAGATGTGAGACAAGAATGAGACAAAAAATCCTGTTTTGGGTCACTAAAATAATTTCATAAATCCCATATCTGATAAGTGGTTCCACCTGTATTCAAGAAGAGCACAAAGCCCATATAGTGAAATATTATAACCTTCCAACTGAGGGGTTAGTAGTTACTTAAAAGAATTTACCAGATAATAGTGTGCACAATGGTCAATTCTTTAGAAGTATGTCCCTCCCAAAAAATCAAAGAATGATTGGTGATTTTTTAGGCATAAAAGGTTCAAAAGCTACATTTTCATCCCCCCCTCCAAAATAAATCTCCAAAAATTAAATGACAATCCTCTTAACTCATTGGTGACTCAGGTAATGGGGAGAAGTCTAAGCTAAGGTCAACATTCCTCATGGAAAAATTTAGCTGTGGACTGTGGAGTGCAAACACCTTACCACGAGCAAATAAACCTTTAGGAGGGAGAGTGACGCAGGAAGGGACTTCTGCAATATGAGAGTTCATGTGGGCCAGGCCTGCAAGCCACATACCTAGGAGAGTCCCCACTCAAGTAAGCTTAATGCCCAAAATTTTATCCAAGTGCCAAAGCGCAGGACCCAGATCCAACAGCTTAATACTAGAGTTTCAGATTCAAAGCTATTCTTCCTGTTACTTTTCTTTAACAAAGGCCGTATTAGAGTCATCATATCAGGGCTTTACTTTTCCCCACTTAAGCCACAATGAATCATGCAAATCAAATCCAAAGTCTCACCATTGCACTGGGTCCCCCTCTTCCTCTGGCCCCTTGTAACAGTTGAGGCTGGAGGTTCTGGTGCATGTTTGCAGTTCTATCCTGCTGCCATCTTTCCTGGTAAAACTGTCCGTTCTTATTTGTCTGCCTGTTCTGCTGATACTGCTGGCAGGGAAAGAGGAGTCTTTAATAATAAAAGATGACAGCAAAACAAAACAAGAAAAAAAAAAAAAAAAATGCAATAAGATAATACAAATAAAATACAAGATCATCAATTAGTGAGAATGGCAATATTAATATTCATTTTAATTATTAGATAGATGCTGAAAAAAACATAATCCACCATAACTAGGAACACTAACTATCCAACTTGTAAAGACTATGGCAGTCTACCCAAGATATTTAAATAATCAATGAAGAGAATAACAAGGGCAGATTTGTTTCAAGGATTCAAAACTTCATTTTCTTTTCTTATGGCTACGCCTGTACTATGTCACCAAGGAGTCAACTACGAGCACTGCCTGTCTCGCCCGTTTACCCTTTTCCTTGATTTATGATTCAAGGAAAGGTGAAATCAGGAAAGGTCATAAGGTTTACTAATTGACTCCTTTGTGGCTAAGCATTAGTGGACCATCTATGAGCAGAAACACACACAAACACACAAATGAGCACAGCATTTTCCCAGTAGCATTGGGTTAAATACAACCAAAAGTTGTATTTTGGAGGAATATGAGGAAAACAAACTTTTTCCCTCAAAATTTGCTTTGTCAATTAGCCAAAATAGATTAATGCCAACCAAAATGTTGATTCAAGGAGATTTTCAATCTTTTAAATGTATAAGCCTAGATACTATTATGATCAAATAAATGGGTAGGCATGTCTAGATGTTGAACTTTTCTATCCTTTTGGGAAATTATAGGAAAAATAGTTTAGGGTTTCCTCTGGTGACCTGATTTTCATTTGCTTTTTGTAACTTCTAGTCCTGAGAGAGCTCTTCCGTGGATGCTCAGCTTATGTTTATTTTTGGATACATCAAAACCAATATGAGTAACTATCAGCAAAAACAAAGTTTAATGAAGAAGAAATGCAGAGATCCAATAATTCTGATGGTCTCAGTGACATACGTACATTCATTCATTCATTCAAGTGATAGTGAAAGTGACCTAGACTTGCTGGTTGCCTGATAAAACCAATCAAAGAACCAGGCTGCATGCGATGGTCTTCTGAGGAACCAAACTTGAAAGTCATACCCCATACTCATACTTACTGAATGTCCAGAAGGTTTGCTTGGCTGATTCCATGTCTGCTGTAGAGATTGGTTCCATCTGTTCTCAGGGGGCTGAAATATCACACAACAATGGGAATATTATGAACAACAGCCAACCAAACCCTTTTATTACCTTTCATAAGATAAATTTCAATTGTGATTTTTAATAATGACAACTTCCTACCTTTTGAGAGGTAGTTGCAAGTCGGCTACCATGCGAGATGTTTATCATTGCTGCCCAATGTAGCCTGTAACACCTCTTTGCTGTAGCAGGGCCACGGAGAGTCAGCGCTCCATTAAAGGCTTCATCAAAAAGAATGTCATACATGATATCTGCTTCCTTGCTGGCTGGCTGGATTCCTATGATAGAAAGAAAAACAAATATTGATCAACAAGTCACAATTCACTTTATAAGGAGAAATGTTTCATTCTATGCATTCTATACAAAGCAAAACAAAGCCACTTACCAACAACGGTTCCCTTAGCACCAAGTGGGACGGAATGGCCCTCCCTCACATTGACAACTCGATCAAACATCTTATAAGTGACACTGCGGTCAGGGGGAGTACTGCCTTGGTATGGATTAGGCTGAAAAAGGGAAAGGGGCACTGTTAGTACTATTTAGTGCTAATGACTTTAAGCAGACCAGTTAAATGAACAGAGTAAACTTTACTAAAGGGAAATAGAAAATGCAACACGATGGCACCATTCTCCATTATTTACATAAAGATTCTTGATCACTCCTTAAACATATATTAATATCATAAAATAATCAATACATTGGTCACCTTTTTTACCATAGTAGAATGACGCTTACAAAATATTTTTCTGCTACATCAATGTTTTGCAATATTTTTATATTTCAATACAGTCTGATTTAAAGCATCATCCTTACTGTCTAAATTGTACCATGGTCAGTTTTGTTTGCACCTTTCTTCATGGATAAAAAATATAAATTTTGATAATCCATTTCCATATATTATCCCAATGAAACTGGGGGTGTGATTGTACATGTATTGTCCCCTATGGTTTTGAATTTTTATGTCAGTTTAACTCCTAAAGTCCAACTGGAGAAACTACACCTGATACAAGAATCTTTAACAGAGGAAAGCCTTTCAAAGACTGGCATGCTATTTTACTGCATATTTATCATTGTCGATGGGAGTATGAGACAGCAATTCTGGCAATGTTCAGCAAGTTTCTTCTGGCTACACCCCTCCCTAAGCCCACCCCCATTAACCCACCTTTCTGTACCCTTTGCTTCCCTGAACATAGTAAGTATAAAATAAGAACTCCCACAACGTATGACAGGTATAACCCTCACACAGTCCTCCTCATTCCTCAGTTCCTTTGGTAATCCCATATCTCCCTCAATGAATCATACCAGTGCATCCTATCTTTGGCTCTATCTCTTTTCTAATCGTGATAAATAAGCATAGTAAATATAAATAAATAAAAAAATTATAATATATGGCATGAACACCCCAATATCTCTCCATTCACCCAGTTCTGCTGCATCCCCTAGTCTTGGAACAAATCTTTCAAGCACCTTCTAGCATTGGTTACACCTCTGTGAATGGACATAAAAATGAAATAAGAATTCAAGTAATCTATGGCTGCTTACCTTACTTTATACAATATTAATAATAATGTGGCATGAACACCACCTAAAAAAAAATCTACTTTCTATCTCTCTATCTTTCTCTCCCTCTCTATTATCTCTCTATATCTCTCTATATCTTTCTCTCTCTCTCCCTCTCCATCTATCTCTCTCCCTCTCCATCTATTTTTCTCCCTCTCTATCTATTCCTCACTTAGTAGGTAAGCATGAAGGCAGGTAGATGTGTGTTCTGTTTCTTTTATCAATGTTTGATAATCTGATATCCAATGACAAAATTTGTTAACCAAATCAAATACATTTTTACAAAATAAAAAATTTACTGTTTCCTATTTCATGGACAATACACCCAATGAATACAATCCTACCTTAAAGAGAAGATGAGGCCGCACTTGCATCTTCACAGCCTTGGCTCTTATTGTGGATACTTTATCAACCTCTTCCAAGATCATCTTACTTATTGTCTCTCCAAGGGCTAGTGTCCCACATGGTTGTCTTTCAGACTTGGCAAAAGCAGCACTCTTCAGCCAAGTGGTTAATTCTGCAACACGCTCTTTGCTGAAATATGAAATATAAAGGATAATACAGAACTCAAGACCCCATTATGTTGCTTATCTTAGAAGATGCCTTCAAACAGAGAAAATCTGGTTAACTTTACATAAAGATAAGACCACAGATGTTTATGCAACGGATAACAAAACAAATGTAGAATTCATAGCCACAATCAAACTGCATTAGCTTTGCTAGATAATTTTCTTTAATCTTTATTTTACACCCAACTTACTAGTTTTCAGGAAACATGTCGTTTTGATAGAAGATGTCTCTCTGTGCAGAATTGCGTGACATGTAATCAAACACCTCAGGGAACTTTTCCTGGTACTCTCTGATGGCTTCAATAACCCTTTCTGAGTACAGCCAAACAGGACGCTCATTTTGTTCTTGTATCTTGCGTGTATACCCAATGACCTAATAAAGAATAATAAGAAAATACATTATTAAGTTTCCCCCTATTTAAATTACTACAGTTGTGTAAATAAACATTTTCTGCACTAGTCTATAAAAATGGCAATGGGGGTCAGGAGTGGAACCTTAAGAAGAGTTTTAAGCCCACTGGTTAATGGTGAATGGTTACAAAGCAAAATAAATGTGATAGAAAGGAGTATAATGAAAAGGGTGTAGAGTAACTTGATGGTTAAAAGTGCTACATATAAAAAGTCATATTGTAAAGTAGGAAGTGTGGGATTCTCCAGGATGTCAAAAGGGCAAGGTAGGGATTTGCAAAAAGTGAAAGGGGGTTTAAGGGCAATCAGATCACAGTTTCAGGAGAAATATCAGGAAAGAGAGAATCTAGGAAAAGGGGAGATTGTGACATAAGGGAGTCAAATGTGTATCCAGGAGGAAGCAGAAGGGATAACTGGGAAGGAAGAGGGGATGGTGTAGGGGTAAATGGGATGTGTAGGGAAGGATTGAGAGAAAGGGGTGTAGGGGGAACATGTGTAGGAGGAGGATGACTTATGCATTCACTCTGAGTGTAGAATGGAGGATTGATGAGGTGTAGGCATGTTATCTTGGGTCATGATTAGATAGTTTTGAATCTCCTCAAGAGTTTCAAGTTGGTTAGGGAGGTCTGAGAAATGTTTTTCTTATGAGGGGGAGAAGAAGGGACAGAAACTTCGGCAAAGGAAAGCACTGGAGTAGGGAGTAAGAGAGACCTTGTTTGTGTCCTTCCTTCTTAATTAATCAAATAAAAAAAAAAAATAAACTTAATATATATTTCATAAAATAACTTTCCAAATACAGACCTCTGTAGAAATGAAGGGATATGATAATGAACAGTAACAAGCCTTACTCTGAAAGATATGGAGAACTAATCACAAATTCTCAGAAATTTTATAAACTGAAAAACACTCAAAACTAACTCACTTCCTCATTTCTCCGATTGTTTTTCAGGTTAAGACCAATGTTCAATTTGTTCCTTGTTTCCATTTCTGCCATTGGGTTATCACCAACAGGTGGGGCCAAGAACACAGTCCCTGTTATTCGTGCCAAAAGCTGGTGATATATCCCAGCTCTGTGAGATGCCTGGCTCCCTGAAAAAAGGAAATCAAAGAGATTAAGAATTTCTCCATTGATAAATATTTCTTAGACAAATCGATCTTCTTAACCCTTTGTGCTGGAATGGCACAACATACATATTAATGATTTTAGTCTGTATGTTATTTTTACACATAGAGAACTCCACAAGTACTTAGTTACCAAGGAGTCAATTGCTAGTCCCACCTTTCTCCCGTTTTACCCCTTTTCCTTTTGCTCATAGTATTTTAGTAACTTCATAGAAATTAACGTATCAACAACAATAACAGTAGCAAATTAACAACCCTGAAAAAAAATAATGAAAATAACCCCTTCCCGACAGGTCACGCTGTCAGGCGTCAAACCGGGTGATTCAGCTTGATGTACCAAACTCCCGTGCTCAAAGTAAGCCCGTTGTCATTGATCTCCAGAGCGTTTTCTTCACCTGTCATCAAGGTGTTAAAAATAGGTGAGGTCACATAAGGCCTACGGATTGATTGCTTGGTGTCTGAGCCTTGTGTAGTCAATTCATAAAAAAACTAGGACAGTACATGTACCCACACAGAAGGGGTTACAGCAAATATCTGTCTGCTGACTTGACATTTTGTATCACATTGTACCCCACCTTGAAGTAAAAAATGTATAACATACAAATAAAAGAGTAATTATTAACCATAAAATATGTCTATAAAAGTGTGTGCATGTATGTATACACAAAGAGGAGAGGAGAGGAGAGAGGAGAGAGGAGAGAGGAGAGAAGAGAAGAGAAGAGAGAGGAGAGAGGAGAGAAGAGAGAAGAGAGAAGAGAGAAGAGAGAAGAGAGAAGAGAGAAGAGAGAAGAGAGAAGAGAGAAGAGAGAAGAGAGAAGAGAGAAGAGAGAGGAGAGAGGAGAGAGGAGAGAGGAGAGAGGAGAGAGGAGAGAGGAGAGAAGAGAGAAGAGAAGAGAGAAGAGAGAAGAGAGAAGAGAGAAGAGAGAGGAGAGAGAGGAGAGAGGAGAGAGGAGAGAGGAGAGAGGAGAGAGGAGAGAGGAGAGAGGAGAGAAGAGAAGAGAAGAGAAGAGAAGAGAAGAGAAGAGAAGAGAAGAGAAGAGAAGAGAAGAGAAGAGAAGAGAAGAGAAGAGAAGAGAAGAGAAGAGAAGAGAAGAGAAAGAAGAAGAGAAAAGAAAAGAAAAGAAAAGAAAAGAAAAGAAAAGAAAAGAAAGAAGAGAAGAGAAGAGAAGAGAAGAGAAGAGAAGAGAAGAGAAGAGAAGAGAAGAGAAGAGAAGAGAAGAGAAGAGAAAAGAGAAGAGAAGAGAAGAGAAGAGAAGAGAAGAGAAGAGAAGAGAAGAGAAGAGAAGAGAAGAGAAGAGAAGAAGAGAAAAGAGAAGAGAAGAGAAGAGAAGAGAAGAGAAGAGAAGAAGAGAAAAGAGAAGAGAAGAGAAGAGAAGAGAAGAGAAGAGAAGAGAAGAGAAGAGAAGAGAAGAGAAGAGAAGAGAAGAGAAGAGAAGAGAAGAGAAGAGAAGAGAAGAAAAAGAAACAGAAAAGAGAGAGAAAAAGAGGAAACAGAAAAATCCTCTGCAAAATTTAAGAATATATGCAATGAAAATGCAAAAAAGCTCGAGTACTATTCATTCACTTTACCTGTCATGTATCTTTCAACATGCTGACTTTCCTTTTGCTTCACAACTTCAAGGTTTGGGTCTGTTGTCACTGTCATAGCCACTCGTATTCTTCCCTTCTGACTCGGATCAATTTCAATCACCTGTTGCAAAAGAAATTGTAAACAGCTTTTTAAAAATTTTGACATTTGCAATACTTCCCTCAACACTGTTTGAGATGCATTATACATGGATGTTTCTGAAATTCTTCCCCCCGAGTCCTTTCTCACTGGATATCCCCATCTTACCTCTCCCATACATCCATAGTGTGGCTGCCCAAGCATGAAGACTTTGGAGCGAGGTGGGAAATATTCCTGAGGAGTCAGATGTTTCCTGTAGCCTAAGTCTTGTACTGCCAAATCCTTCACCATGACTTGGTATGCATATGGCTGGATAGTATTGGACCATTCTTTTTCTAGGGTCATTCTTCCACAAGGTGATGCCACATATCTGAATTGATTTTTAATAAAATTACCAAATGTAAGATCATTTCCATTTACATCTACATACAACTAAAGTGAAAATTATCTATCATTAAAAAGAATTAAGCAAATGGTTCTGTGCAAAACTGAACTCAAAATGCCTGGCATTTTTTAAAGGCAGAACACAGAATACTAATGCAAATACATTCTACTAATTTCAATATAACATCTGTAATGGTTATTATCCTATATATGAAAATTTTGCATTTTAACAACAAATCTAAACTGTGTACAGAGCAAATGAAAATAAACTTACTTTCTTCCAGTCATGGGTTTAGCATACACTACAACATGTGTATTCCCAATCGCAATACCCCAGCGTTCTTGATATGTGGTTGCAATATTTGACTTGACTAAATTAAACTGTTCCTTAATACCATCAGTTACAGCTGTCTTCTGCACTCCGTCTTTGACAAGAGTGTATTTTTCTTCATTGTTACTAACAGCTTCAACCTGGAAGTGTATAAATGATAAAAATATTTTTGAAGTACCTAATAATTCAGTTATAATCCTACCTACATTTCATGACGTCCCATATATGCATATGATCAGCACTAAAATCATACCAAGGGATAACTGTTTCTTTTTACAGGCTTTCAGGGCTGACGAACAAACCTCTGTTTAGAACCAAGCACTGGATTATTTATGTGAGGCAATAGCATTGAATAGTGGATCATACCTACAAATATACAGCATTTAGTTACTTACTGACAACAAAAGCAACCAAAGATATCAGCCTTATCACATGCAAAATATTACTAAGGCACAGATTCCTGCATCTTCATTCTTTTACAAAATAATATTTCTAGCCTGCCACTTCCATCAACATGAATATAATACAGAATCTAAAGATGGGTAAATGAGCAAGAACCAAGAAGCAAATATCCACTAGTAATAGCTAAAGTAAAAGGGAAATCTGCTTTGTTGTTTACCTATGACATTAATTTTTGGAAGTTTCAAGAGTAAAAGTGCTGGAAAGTTGAGTTAAAATAAAGGTATATACAGGGGTGTGCTAAAATAAGGTATATACAGAGGTGTACTGAGGTAGTGCAGGGGTTACTGACTATTTCTGCCGTCATTCAGCATGTAAGGGGAGAAAATTCCCACATTTGTTTAATGAGCAAAAAACAGAGACCAGTATCTTTCTGTAGGCAAGTAGGAAGGATATCAACCTACTGTGTTGGTTAGTAAATATAATTAAATACGTCCTTGGGTAAACATGAAAAAATGAAAATGCTGAAAATAATTGAATACGTCCTTGGGTATACATGAAAAAAAGAAAATGCTGACACTCTCATTTTGGAGATCTAATGTCTGGAACTAGCATAGCAAAGAGGAAGACCAAAGAGGCTCGAGTGGTACTTCACTCATGAAATCAGATACTCTTAAAAAATACTAACCAATGCTTCAATCAGGTGTGGCCATGAGACAAACACAACTTTCCCAAGCAACTGATCAGCAATGTTTTTCAGATCTAGGGTCTCAGCAGAGGATTTGACATCCAAGATATAACTCTCCTCTCGGGATGCTTGCGAAAAGACTCTCACTCCCTCCTTGGCCAGATGGAACTGTTAGATGGAAAACAAAACAATTACAGGTTCAAAGACCGATTATTCCTTCTTCAGTTATGAATTCTTGATATTTTTCTTTTTCATTTCATTCAGATTAATATACACGAAAGCATTAAAAGTTCATACAGTGTGATAAACGTGCTTTAAAGATGGGAAGCCAGCAAAATAGGCATCCAATATGACTCCTTTACATAAGCCCTTGTATATTCTCTCTGGCGGCAGTTCCCATTCTTCTCGACAGATTAACTCCACCTTGTTATGGTTCACTCCAACTGGAGGATAATATGCTGGTGCCTGTGGGTAACAAGAACGGAATGTTACTGTTAATTAGTTTTCTTTTCTATTACAAAACCTACATATAATTTTAAAAAAAGTTTATACATACATCATACATACATATAATATATATTTACATTTACATCTACATAAACATCTATATCTATTCTTCTCTTCTCTTCTCTTTTATTCTATATCTATATCTTATATTACATAACATTACTTCATATTATATTATATTATATTATATTATACATATATATATATATATATATATATATATATATACATTATACATATACATACTTGTGTGTATATATATAATAATAGAATATAATACACACACATATACATATATCTATATACACATATAAACACACACACACACACACACACACACACACACACACACACACAACACACACACACACACACACACACACACACACACATATATGTATATATGTATATATATATATACATAATACATACATACTAATACATCATATATATATACATATATTAATACATATATATATATATATATATATATATATATATATATATATATATATATATATAATATATACTAATATATATACAATATATACATACATATATGTATTACATATATTACATATATAATATATTATATATATTATATATTATATATTATATATTATATTATATATATATATATATATTCAATTAAGAGAAATTTATGCCAGGTTATCCTTACCATGCACTGCATGGCCCTAATAACATTTTTTAGATGTACAGTATATGCAACAAATTGCCACTAAAACAAACATCTATTATTTTGTCCATCAGGCTCAGTAATTGATGTCTTTGTACTGAACATTTATATATTTTAAGATACTGGCAAACCATGCATTCAATGATCAATTATAAAATTAAAATAAATTACCAAATAAAACTACAATATCTCAAATGCTCTAAAAAAATTAAACGCATTACTTAAGATGACTTCTGATGTCCTTAACAATTCCAAATTACAAAATAACAGTTCCGATACAAACCTTGTACTCTCCAAGATTATCTGGTGTGTAAGTGCATATATACATTGGACCATGGCAATTGCGTTCTTTTTCCCTTTTGGTCAGCCTTTCATTGCATGGTTTCATAGCAGTCAGAAGTTTCTCCTCATCAATGAAGGGAATAAGAACTACAGCTTCCCAATCCTGTGGGGGAAAAATATTACCTATACTCACATAATATCACACTATTTCAGATGTTGTCGAGTTTGTCTCATTCCTAATATTTAGCATCTTACAGAATACAAATCATGGAATTGTAACATAATATTTGCTTTTAAGTAGAAAAATAAACAAATTCAAACCTGAAGTTTCCCATTGAGATCAGTTCTGAAGGTTTCTGGATAGAATTTCTTGAGAGGGGAGTTCTCGCTCAACATGAGGTCATGGTAAGCAGTAGGAAGAAGCTTCATACTAATGGGAGGTAAAACAGCCAAGAGTTGCTCAAAAGGCTGAAAGGGTTTTCCCATCTCAAAATGTATTTCCATATTGGCAAAGTCCTTTATATCTGATATATATGGACAATAGTGATGAGGATAATACCATGACCATGAACAAACTCCATTATAATAATAATTCAGGATCCACTGTATTCCTCTGACATAACCCTCTGCTTGTTCACGTAATTCATGTGGAGTTATGTGTTCAAATTCCATTTTATTCATATAGTATTCTCTTTTATGCTGGCGGAACTCCGCGTCAAAAATGGTCTCCTCACTATCTGTATCTTCATCATCCTCAAACATTAGATCCTGCTGGATGCCCAGCCTCTCAAACTTTTTCTTTATTTCTTCATTATCCAGTGCATCTTCTTCCAAGGCACCAAAAGCGCCATTTTCTTCATTTCCTTCATCGTCACCAAAGAATGCTTCAAGATTGTTCTCCCTTTGATGTCTGCCCTTGAAGACTTTGTCATCTTTTGACCTCTTACTGTTGAAGTACTTTAAATCTGCATTCAAGTCATTAAAATTTTCTAAATCAAATTCAGCAAGTTTCTTCATAAACTTTTCAAACCTGCCTAAATGGAGCTTGCCTCCAATATTCAAGTATCCATCAAGGGTTGGCATTACCTCCTTATAAGTCCTATACAGAATTGGTAATGCTTCCTTATTTATGTGGAGATGTGGAAGGTGCGGGATGAAATCATTTCCAACAAGGAATCCCATGAGCACCCAATCATCGATAATATTTTCCAAATTGTATTTAAATGGCAGTGAATCCCGTAAGTCATAAAACTCTAAGTTGATGTATTCCCTCATAAGACTGAGGTGAAGGAGGTGAAACGTTGTTTCTTCTGCCGTAGGAGTTCTACTGTTATCTTGCTTTCCACCAAAACGTACCTAGAAGAGTGAGGATGTTAGGACAGTAAATCTGGTTATCATATCTGAGATCAGTAAATTTGGGATTTGCTGATATGTAAACTCATTTCCCTAATACATTTCAGTATTCCATGAGCTAAAATATAACTGCATTTAAATAATTTACATAACTATAATAAAATTTATCCAATATTGTTGAAATTGTTCTGCTACATCAGCAATAACCATTTTCTCAAGGCAGCCCTGCATTCTTTACCATGAAATAATACTAAGAATCATGACCAAATAAACAGATGTATATGCCTTATGTTACTCAGTATATAGTAAGGAACATTTTTATATGTTTCAGCTGATTTGTAAGCTTGTAGAAGGCAAAGGAAATATGAAGTTCTCATGAATCTATGGAGAGGAGGAGGCATATGCTGCTCTCTCCTGCATACTGACACTCATTAACAAAATTTGTCATTTTATCTTCTTACAGACTAAAAAACTCTTGTCTTTCCATCAGACTATATTTTATCAATAAACAGATGTCCTAGCTGCATCAAAAATAAAACTCTGCAAGATTTTACTATTGAACATGGTGGACATTGTTCTGTCACTTTAAGAGGGTAATTACCATGTTTCATGGGGATGGGAACCAGGTAACTAAACAACAGGCACTCTTTTTAGCTTGATGATAAGTAACTAAAAACAAGAGAAGTGAATAAAAGTTTCTGACACACTTGTTTAGAATTAAACACATCAGTCTTCTCTGACTTTTAAATTTTCATAAATAACAAACAATAAATATTTAGAAAATAATGGCAAGAAAACAATAAAGGAGTAAATTTTCAGATTCTTGAACTTACTGTCAAAGAAATGGATATTGAAAGGTGTGAATTTTTAGCCAAGAAATTAATGCCAGCTCTTTTATTTCATATCCCAGCAATTTAAAATGATAGAACACAGCTGAAAACAAAATGTGTTGACAATATTTAATGAACAAGACTGTAGGAGAACAATATCAGTCACTTGGCAATTATAAAGTATATACATCTAAAATAAATCACTTGTTCCATCACATTTTCCTTGAATTTTGACATCTATATGTTCTTGCACTCAGCTCAATAAGTAATTTGAGAAAGAGTTACTAAGCAGTACACTCCTTCCACAACTTCAGTAAATGAAAGGACACCTTTTTTCCTAGTTAACAATAATAAAGACAAAAATAGAATGAAATTATCATCTGTAGCTTAAATAATAATCATATCATCAAATCAAGGGAGGAATATGTGAAAGAAAGTTAAGGAAAAAAATAATCAAGACTGACCTCTTCCCTGAGTAATGAGAAGTGTGGCTCATGAGACGTGAGCCCCAACATTATGAGGTCAGCATCAAGACCATAGAGACAGTGCCTCGTGTTGGGGTTGTAATTAGGTTGGGACTTGGAATAACGGATATATTCCATAATCTTGTGCTCTCCTTCACCAGGAGTCTGTTGTACATAGAAGTGGATAAAAAAACATTAAAGAAATTTTCCATAATGTACCCATCTTAATGCATTTCTATTTATCTATTAGAAGTTTATATTTATATTTACACAAACATACAAATTTTTACATTTACATTCATCTAAAGAATCAAAGTATGAGTATAAATTAAAAGCACATGTCTCCTTTCTGAAATCACCTGATATACATGGAAACAGAATTTACACAAAACTAAAAGATTCTTGCTAATCCTCCATACCTGATGCCCTGAGTAGATGACTTTGCAGTTCTGCCACATCTTGTCTTGTGATATCTTGCAGGTTACAAAATACTGCAATTGAGCATCCAATCGCACCATAAATTCTGTCCCAGGTGTGATACAGTTGGAATCAAAACGTTCCTCTGAAGGTAGTACCTCACCACGATCCCTGGCTTTCTTCTCACATTCAACAGCCTCTCTTGCAGAACGAAATCTGAAAAGCAGAACCATGCAACTTAGAATATTTCCTGGTATTGCAGATAGGAAAACCAGTGCCACTTCTGCACAATCCTCTCCTGGACATTTTCTAGTATTCAATACAATCTCTCCGCTAAGCTAGCATGAAGTGAGAAAACTTGTATCAAAAATTATATGCAGCCTCATTATCTATACATACTGCTCCAATAATCAAAAGTAATAGGCAGACTGTCAGCGCTAACTGTTTAGCCTTGCAATTATGTCTCCTTAGACTTGAAGTGCAAAAGAGAGAGAGAGAGAGAGAGAGAGAGAGAGAGAGAGAGAGAGAGAGAGAGAGAGAGAGAGAGAGAGAGAGAGAGAGAGAGAGAGAGAGAGAGAGAGAGAAATTATGCATCGCAAATAATAAAAAATTTTAAACATCACTTGGTGATACTATTCTATTAATTCTGATATTCTTTTCTCCTAAACTTTAAAAATCTGATACCCTTAGGCACTAGACTTACCTTCGGCTCCTCTGCTGATTCATTTTGGCCCTTGGTGCAACACCATCAACTGCCATGAAGAAAACTTCTTTAGGCTGAACAAGCCGAAAAAGGACCTAGAAACATAAAGGCGTACAATAATAATAAACAAATATTTAAAGACAAAACATGGTTAATCTTTAGAGTATGGATGCACTACGCTATGGCAAATTGAAGATTATATTCTTGCAGAGGACTGAAAGATGCAGTCATTCGTGAAAGAAATAATTTGCAGACATGAACAGTAATACCGCAAATAAAAGAAAAAGATTGCGGAAATGCTGCTCACAGCCCAAGTCCACTTGGAACTCCTGAGTTCTATCAGCTCTATCTTGCCATGCATACAATATGAAGACAATGTCTGTCAGGGGGTGTTAGGGGGCAGAGCCCCCCATTAACACAGTCTCTGGCAAGTGCATCCACAATGTAAAGAATTACCCAAAACATCTATCCCACTCAACAGAAGTTCCTACAATA
>NC_061825.1:1725676-1740676 GCF_019202785.1 Penaeus chinensis
ATATTTATTGTATTTAAGCTTGTTTTACCCCATAATTTCCCTGAAGTAATTCATGCCCTCCCCTACTACTGGGCTTATCAAATCAAGGCTGTTGCCTGAATATGGAATTCCACCAATTAAAAATGGTATACATCTGTAGTATACCCTTAATTGTCACTGATTATCATCAAATAAACTCGAAATACATTTTTAGAAATAATTACCCTGCCATTTCCCAAGGAATCACTGTCCTTCTTGTCACGGTTCTTGTTGCTTAGCACCAACATAAACTGGTAATACTGAATAATTAAGAATAATGCTCTGATAGCAAAACCGGTGCATTTTAAAACGTGGACATACTCTAAACACAATACTAGGCCTCCCTTGCAATTACTCTAGCATACTTCACACGCTCCCTACCTTCCACAGCGAGTAATGATGCTATTATGCAAAAGGTGGTCCTCACTGGCTAAACTCATAACAAATAAGCACTCTGACAGCACCACCATATTAAGAATTAGCAACTCCTACCCCAAAATAACATAAATATCTACATTTATGTAAAAAATTCTCAAAAGCGCCAACATCCAGAAATGTCCTCACCACACAACACACACTCATACTTCCCATCACCGATCAAAATACGGGACCACAGTGACACTACAGAGAGAAGAAGGCAGATCACAAAGAGAAAACTAAGCCCTAATCTGAGTCAAACCCAGCAACGAAAAAGGAAAAAAATTAAACAACCTGGTAGTCCTTGACGACCTCGCTCAGAGACGGGTACCGCTCGCTGATCCACTTAAAAAATTTCGGTACACCCATTTTGACACTCTTTTCGGTCTCCTGAGTGAGTGGCAGTTGTTCTGGAGGTTACAGCTCGCGTCCTCCCTGGCTGAAGACCCACAATCCAGCCGAGTTTCACCTTGTATAAACGCTTCTCGTCAAAAGTTGTGCAATGTTTTGGTTCCTTCTCTCAGCTGAGTGCGAACCGGGCCGATGGTTCTCTCTCGGATATTTTTAGCCATCATTTACTCGTTATTATTATCATTAATCACTATTCAGTCCTCTTATTAACCATGTTTGGCTGTTAATATTATTATTCATATCATCTAATATTTTCAACCATTATTTTCTCTGTTATAGTTATCATTAATCATTATTCATTCTTCTTATTAAAAAAAATAACTGTTTATATTATTATTAATATCACCCGATATTTTCAACCATTATTTTCTGCTATTGTTATCATTGATCATTATTCATTCTTCTTATTTAAAATTAAACTGTTCATATTACTATCAACATTATCCGATATGTTTAACCCTTATTTACATTTATTATTATCATTAATCATTATTCATTCTTCCTATATCACTCATTTTAATTGTTTATCTTATCATTAAAAGCATTCAGAAATTCCTAATACTGTTAATTTTTTTTTTTTTTATCTAATACTGTATCTTATTATCGTTATCATTCCCATTGATATCATTATTAAGCACTTGTTTTTATTCATTATCTATCATATTTTACCAGCGATTAGATAGTTAGCTCATGTATCTGAGGGAATAATGCCAATATTTACTTACGTATTTCTTTATAATTGCTATCACTGTTATTATCATTATTATCTTCACTACTGTTATCATTAGCGTAATAATCATTTCCATTGTAATCTATCACTATATTTTTTGTTGTCTTTAGCATAACTGTTATCACTATTATTAGCATTATTTTTATCTTTATTATTATTATCATTATTATTATTATCATTAACATTCTTATTATAGTTATCATTATTTTTGTTATTACTGATATTCTTATTCTTATTATTATGTTATTATTTTTTATATTACTATCATTGTCAACATTATTTTGTTATCATTAACACTATAATTATGATTATCATTATTACTATTACTATTATTATTACTATCACTATTATCATTATCATTATTGTTATTATCGTTATTATCATTACTATTAATATTATCATTATTTTCATCATTATTATTATTATCATTATTGTTACTACTGTTACTATCATTATTACCATGGCAATCATCATTATTTTCATCACAATAATTTATCATTATTGTCATTATCATTATGAGTGGTATTATGATCATGATTTTCGTTATGATTGACATTATTATTTTCATTATTTATATTACTGTTCTTATTATTGTTTTTTTCCATCATCATTATTATTATTGTTATCATCATTATCCTAATCATTATTTTTATCATTATCATTATTATTATTGTTATAATCATCATCATTATTATTATCATACCATCATTGTTATTACTATTATTACCATTAATATGATTATTGTGATATGATAATGATCATTAATATAATCTATATTACTATCATAATGATTATCATCTTTACTATTATTACTATCATTTATATTATCACTATCATTATCATCACATCATAAGTAGTAATTCTATTATTACTATTATCATTATCATTATCAACATTAGTGAACATATCATCGTCATAATTAATATCATTATAATCATCATTATTATAAATGTTATCATTTTTGGTACTGATAATGTTATTATTGTTGCTATGGGCAGGAAGGGCTGAGGGAGGGCATGCCATGGACACGCCGGTCAGGAGTTTCTGGCACAGATCCAGGGCTTACTGCAGGTGGCGTCCCAGGCCGTTATAACCAATATGAAGGCTCAGGTATTCGTACAATGCAGGTGCAGTTGCAGGCCTTGAAGGGCGAGACTGACGTCTTGCAGAGCGAACTCTGTATCGTTCAGCATGTCCTACGCAGCATGCTTGGGTGAATGCCCTCCTTGTTAGGTGACAAGGCCTTACACCTCAATACTAAACAAGCATTCATATCTGTGGTTGGTATCACAGTGGAAATTATACTTTTGACTATGGACCAGCAAGGGACTCACACCTCAGCAGTGTCGTCAGCGTTGTTCCTTCTGCACTGGCGCTCTCGGTCGAGTCACTTCATTGCCTACAACAGTAGAGTTGTTTAGAGCTGTGGGCTACTACCCTCCATCCTAAACAAATGACCATCCTGGCGAGACCCTGACATCCTTTGAGGAGACACCAAGGCCTGTAACGCCTTACGTGAGACGCCGAAGACCAAGACAGCGATAATAATAATGCCTTGATAATGCCTACAATCTCTACGTCTCTCCCAACATGCCGCCCCGCCTCCAGACAGCGGCCGCTCTCAAGCAGGGGCGCTGTTCTGTTCTGTTCTTGGCCTGATCTCCCATCGTTCTGCTCACCCATGAGAATGAGTGTTTAGTTGGAGCCCGAGTACAAAATATGAGATATCATTCCTACTCCGGAGTACTACGGAACACCTGCGTCCACTCTCACACACTCATTGTCACAGCAGGTTCACGAACCCAGTTTCCGACGACGTTCCATTGTTCCAGTCTGGTCGAGAAACCAGCCACGACGTTGCCCCGAGCTCCAGACACTGTTGGTTTGTGTGTAACTCGTCGAAGGAGACGCTATGGCAAACCCGTGCATCCTCTCCATTTGGTCGCCGAACTCTTAAAAGCATAATGACCCGGAACCCAGAGCAAAGAGCAACATTCTAAAAACAACGACGACTAAGGACTGCATAACAAATGAGGACTGCTGAAGCCTAGGGTGTTAGATCACAGCATCTTTCAAGATTCAAATTCACACAGTTCTGAAGAAGGCATGGAAAAAAGGTGCAGCATACCTCACCACACGGGAATTTAGCCTGTTTTCCGGAATTATCGATTCATGTCACAGCTGCTGTCTTTACTTTACCCTTCTTTCCTACCTAAATTCGCAAAATAAATTTTAGAAACTCCTAAAGTTATCCTTTATTATAATCGGGAATATGTAAATATAACAAATATATTCATATTACTACAGTACTACCACTATTAGATGGAACTGTGAGCAAAGAAAAGAACCTGGAGGCCTTTACTTTGCTTATTCTATTGCTGCTGACATCTCAAACAGTTAAGATACTACGGCTGATCAGCCCAATGATCATTCCGATTCATGAATGGAACTACCATTATCATCATCATCATTTGGGAGCTAACGCCGGCAGGGGCGCATAGTCGCATCCACCCTTTGTTTCCACCTACGAGGATCCCTCATTGCGAGCCGCCAGGCAGGGGCCCGGCCCATCTCTAGCTCCTCACAACAGGTTTGATCGATCTGCCCAAGCTACGACTTTCTCGGTCGTCCCACAGGCCTCCTCCACCCAGGGTTGTCTCGGACAGAGACAACCTGGTGGGCAGTGTCATCCTGCGGGAATCGAGCCAACTGGCCGTATAGACTGAGTTGGCGATCACGGATTGTGCAAGTAACAGGTCCTGTACCGGTCTCACGGTGCAGCCGTTGGTTGGACACATGGTCTCGCCAACTGTACCCCATGATCCAGTGCAAGGATCTGTTACAAAAGGCATCAAGACGAGATTCCAAATCACAAGACCGTGTTCATATAATAAAATTGGTAGTATTAGGGCTTTGAAAACACGAAGCTTGGTCCTTCTGCACAGGTACCGGCATCTCCAAATACTCTTGTCGAGATATTTCATGACCCCTGCTGTCAGGCCAATCCGTCTACTGAATTCGTGGTCTGACAGCCCAGAGTCGTGAACTGTACTACCGAGGTATATAAAACTCTCTGTGACTTCGATGTTTTCACCGCAAGCACGTACCGACTACACAGGTTCTCCTAGTAGGCTCCCCAAATCCTTGATCTTGGTCTTGGTCCAAGAGACCTCTAGCCCTAGGGGCTTCGCTTCATTGCTAAATGCATCAAGAACCGACACTAGGGTTTCCAGAGATTCAGATAGAATGGCAACATCATCAGCAAAGTCAAGGTCTGTAACCTTGATATTGCCCAGAGTTGCTCCACAGTGACTTGGACAGTAGCTCTACCCAGTTTCCAATCCATGCAAGTTTTGAAAAGTGTTGGTGCAAGAACACAGCCTTGCCTCACACCTGAATTAACAGGGAAGAAGTACGACAGGCCCTCACCAGACTTTACAGCACTTTCAGTGCCTGTATAAAAAACTACCGTTATACTACTAAAAATAGAGGAACGGAAATAAGAAAGGATAAATGAGCATATAAAACAAAAGAATCGCTAGGAAATGCCAACCTTAAGACATCCTACTATCAATCCCAACAGACTCGGAGAACTTGACCCAGACAGTCAACAACCAAAGCATTCATATCCGCCAGTTCAAATCTCTTCGTGCTCAAAACCATATGATGTTTAACTTAGCGATATATTTGATTGTATAGGAATGCCTTTTGTGATCGATTTTATGAAAGTCGTTCAGGGAAGTTTAGCAGTGGGGAATAACAGTGCTCATTTATACTCTTATTTTTAAAAGTGTTAAATTAGTAGCGTTTGTTGCCCAACTACAAGGCGCATATAGAATGATACCTCTCAGGTAAATAAAAGATCCCTTAATCACTAAAGAAAGAGTGGAGAAATGTCTCTGCTTTACTAAAAAAGGTAACATGTAAAGAGGATCCATCTTATGAATTAATTTAGCAGTCTCTCGTACAACACCAGTGTACAAAATAACACCCTTACCTTTCAAAAACAGAGGCAACCTGCCACAACACTATACAAACAACTTATTCAAAAGCTCTGTTCATTCATATAACACTAAAATTCATTCTTTTGACTACCTTCGCTTTACATTATACTGGTGGCTTCCGAAGTTGTGGGGAGGATTTACCAATAATGCACCATATTTCAAATATTTAGCAATATAAAAGGAGTCTGAAATAAGCCTTAAAAATACATGGAATAAAAATAATCATAAAGCCTTACAAAAACGGACACGTGATATAGACAATGGAACGGAAAACAAGAAAAAGTAAAAGGTGTTCGTGTGTGAAAACGGGGAAACACGATGAGAAAAACAAAACAAAAGGTGGAGTATTCGAAGAGGAAGAGGCAAGAATAGGACAAGGTAAATTTGGAACAAGATGTAAGTAGTGCAGAGGCAGTGTTGCATACAGCTTAGTAGTGTAGATGTAGATGTAGAACAAAGATCAGTAGGGAGGGCAAGTCCGAAGACATGAGAATGTAGATTTATTCTCTTTAATATATAAACACTGAAGGAAAACGGCAGAGCACCGCCAACTTCAGTAACAACTCGTGACGTCAGGGTAACAGACGCCTCGAAATCGTACTTGTCTGCGAAATAACCTCCGTAAAGTCAGGGGATAATCATCCAGTCTCAAGAAAAGAATAACTGGCAACTCAACCCTAGAGTCTGGAGCACTCCGATTCGCCAACTCTCTCTTGAGAGAACAAAAGTTGTGTCGATCAGTTAAAAAAATGTCTCAAATATAGTAAATAAGTAAATATTCGCATATCGATGGAGTCCTCTCACACTCTACTATCCCCCCCCCCACACACACATATAATTTATGTCACGGACCTTTCCACCATAAAGTGGGGGGCGGGGGTCCGTGGCAAATTGAATTAACATCAAAGAGTGTAAACTCAGTAGAATAAAAAGGAGACTTGGTGTATCAGAGTACTCATGAGTCCTGTGAGTTGCCGATGTTATCTTTCCTGAGAAGGAATGTACTATATTCAGAGGTTTGAAATGATGTTCTCTATAAACATGCCTTTATTCCACGCAGCCGGGGATATATAATGCCCGTAATAGATATACCTTGTGAAATGTGTTTAAACAGAAATGGCTCCACAAATGCTCAGTCACTAAGGAGTCAGCTTTACCAGAACAAAATTTGAGACATTTATATCCATTAAGACTGCCCACTTATGTATTCATGTCAATAGTGAACATAACAGTATCGATTGTAGTAGCATAAAAAATCAGGTAAAGTTACGTAAGATCTAATTGACTCCTTGGTGGCTGAGCACTTGTGAAGCCATCTGTGTGCAACAAAATTCACAAACAGTACAGTGTATTAGACAATGGACCAATTGTTTTGTTTTTGCCTAGTTTCTGCATATATTCTGTTACGCTGTTTCCTGAGAATTTTCTTCTACTTAGGACAATTCTTGGGATTCTTTTCACACCCGAGAGAGATGTTAAAATAAATCTTGAGAATTTTTATAAATATCAACATGTATGATCTAACAGAAATATAATTACATGCGTAGTAATAACATCAATAATTCCTTAGCATATCAACTCCCTATAATTTTATCATTCTAAGAAGTAAAGGGAAAAAAACGCTGAGTTCAATGGTCGCTCATTGCCCCATTTTTTTACGACTGAGATAACCTACTTGTTTACTAAAACAAAAGACAGATGTTATCGTTGTTATTAGAGGTTTATCGTGCTAGTAGTAAATAGTTTCAAGCTGATAGTAAATGATCGCGAAGAAGGCTGGAGAAAAAAGAAATCTCTTAATGTCACATTTCCCTTATGTCTTTTACTATATTAAAGAAAAAGTGATGCTCATTTATCTTTCAAAGGCATATAGATATTCCTCTCTTGTTTGTTACTTAAGGTAGACAATATTCTTTTAATTGAGTGAATGAACCGGATCACATATGCATCCACTTCAGCCATAGTATAAGCTAAAATATTTTGGGGAAAAAGTTTACATATGTTAAAAGAAAAAAACTTGGAGCATCCAGTCCACGCTCCAGGTTTTGTTCTAGAAACTCTGAGCTAGCTATTGATTTTATAGACACCGTTATTGTGGATATCCTATAATTTCAAATGATGTAAATGTATTTTTAACAGACAGGCCTCGCTAGTCCAATAAACGGTGCTGCTGGCAGAGGGCTACCGCTACCGGCCTCCCTCTCGGGAAGTTGAGGTAGGATGTCGCTCCCATAATAAGGGTGACAATCGGGGGGAGTTACCGGGCAGAGTGACTGCCCTCCCTTTGCAGCAGGATGATTGATTACCACTGCTATCGTGGAAATTGAAGCGAGGTGAGAAGCCTGGAAGCAGCATGATAAGTATCAGTGGTTCCACATAATACTGGTCGGTTAGTGGCGATGGTCACCATCTTCAAGGAGAAGCCATAACCATCTCTAGCAGACCTTTGTCCTCCGTAGCCGAGGTTACTCCAGCTGATGAGCGTACAATGGCACTGAGACTGAAGCAGTATTCGGCTTTAGTCTCTTATTGCTGTGTACGCTCCTACTTGATCTAAAAGCGATGTTCTCTTCCAAACTTGCAATTGTGGCAGCTGTCCACAGTGAGATAGTTATATTGTTCTGGGTGGCTTCAGTGCGGTATCCAGATGATCGAGCTGGATGCGAGATGTCTGTCGGTCTCCAAGGCTCAGGAGCTGATTCAAGCAGCTATAATAGCCTCTTTCTATGGAACTTTTCTAGATCCCAGAGTGTGAGGATTACTGGCACTTGATACTAGTGCCTGTACCTGCATTACTGGGCATGGTTCAATGATATTGGTAATGTGACCAAAATGATTGACTAGAAACCTTTTAGGTCCACTTCAGTCCAATCTTCACCCAGGGTCTTCCACTTCGACAGATTAAGGGAGGGGAAGTGTGTCTGTAGGTTTGCCGAGGCTATTTCTGATCGTTTGGCAGCACTCAGCAACCAGCGGACTATGGAGTACTGTAGGATATCTTCAAGAGCAAAGTGCTTAATACAGCTCAGGAGTCCATTTGAGTCCACCCAAGGTCACAGCAAAATTTAATCTCGAGATTCAAGATTCACAAGTTTATTTGTCAATAACAGAATACACGGTGTAAATAATTACATAGTTCATGGCAATACTGTCTGCTGAACAAAGCTCTCTGACTGACACGATGCTAGATATAAAAAATACTAAATACAAGTATCCTAAGTGGAACATATAAAATGAACAGGTCAAAACATGTCTAAAATAGTGATTTTTTTCTTGTATATTTCCTGAAAAAAAAAATATAGATCCTAATCTTTTCAAGGAATTAAGAAGGGTATTACATCTGCAAAGGGCGTTACACAGAATGGATTTCTGAACCAATGCCGTCTGTCCTTGAACACATTCAGTTCTATTAAATATGGATTGAATATTCTTACATCATATGTTTGGATAGTGTAAGTACAAAATAATTCTCACCAATGTTTTTTGTGCTCTAATAATTGTTTTAATGTACACGCTCTAGGAGTTCCCTCGTAATGCCGAGCAGTACACCAACTTAGGTCATGCTAGAATACAGTAAGCTAAATGCATTTTAAGGCTTCTTTAGACAGATGTTTCCGACCTTTGAAAAAAATGCTCATAGTCCTGAAATAGACAAACTGAATGAATATGTTGTTTCCAAGTCAATTTCTCCTAAAAATTACTCCAAGTATCTTTGTAAAGTGTATTTTACAAAGCACTGCACTAGTTATTCGTAAGGGAGGTGCTGACAAAGACCTGAAATTTATTAAACTGGAATGTCATAAACTTTGTCTACTCAGCATTAAGAATTAGTTTATTTGCTAGCACCCATTTAGTGTTGTTATTAATTTTGGGTTTACGGTATCAATAAGTGATATTGGGAATTTATCTGCATGTATGTTTGTGTAATCCGCATATAAGACAAACTAGAAATTTAAAGTAGAATTTGGTATAATATTTATTACAAATAACATATAGCCAAGAATGCAACCTTGAAGTACCCCGGCTCTTGAGTTCTCATTGCAATGCAATGTTTGTTTTCTTTGGGTCATGTAGCTTTTTATTAAGTCTAAAGGCAGCCCAGTATTGAATAAATTATCAAACTAAATATGATGATTTGTCATGCCAAAGGCCTTGCAAAACCAAGGTAGACACCAGCTGCATGTTGATTATGACCAATAGCCATGTGTATGTATATATATATATATATATATATATATATATATATATATATAATTTGTAAACTCAATTAGCGACGTCTCTTTTAATAATCCCTTTTACAGCTAAACTGATGTTTGGAAATCTTGTGTAAGTCACACTGCATATTTTCAATAACTTATGTACGATAGAACAGATAATCCTCTTTGAATTCTGAAATTGGGTTGCTAATCCAAGCACTGAGATAACTTTTAACTTTTCAGGAAAAAATCCTTTTTGAAATAATATGTTAACGAGGTAAGTCAGAACAGCAATTGTAGAAAGTAATACAAGTTTTAATATCCTTCTTGGTATACAGTTTATTCCGGCCGCAATAGAGTTAAGTGCGTTACGTAATTTTCTATTTCATTCCGTGATAGGCGCTAGATACATAGAACAATTTGTAGGAGGCTGAATATATGTTCTGTAATTCTTATCTATTATAATTTCTTACACAGTATTGCCGATAATAAAAAAAATAGATGCTGGAAGTTTTACATATCTGACCATCTTCGGGGCACTCCAGATGCCGGGGTAATAAATTTGTTACGATCTGATGTTAAGTTGATATATTTCCACGTATTTCCATGACAACTGTTAACTTTATCTAAGTATTATTTTTTTCTCATTAGTTACGGCATCTCGGAGGAGACACTGGCTGGTGATTGGGAGTTGCATTGCTCTCTGACATGTAGGACAAGGACACTGTTGAGAAGGGACAAGGAACTTTATATCGTGAACTTTACTAAGGAGGATAAAGGCCATTACTTAATATATGATCGTCATCCTGCCTACGAAGACATGGGAAAGTCCGCTCATTAGAAGGACAGATCATCTCATATCATGTTAGGGTATTTGAGCAATGGCATGAGTACAGTTGTTTCAGGTGGACCCACCCAACAGTTAGCTTGGACGCGAGTGGTTTTGTGATGTGATCTACTCATCGGCGAGAAACCTCCTACTCTGAAATTTAGGAGCCGATCTCTAAGTTGAAAGGTGTCATATCTGCTATGCTGTTAAAGGCTGGTGGTGGCCCAGTGGCGAGAGGATTGCATGCTGTCTTGACTGCAATTATTATTGTTATTGTTATCGTTGTTATTGGTTGTTACTTTTATTATTATCGTATTATTGTTATTAACATTATTAAAATCACTGCTGTAGTCGATGCTGTTTTTTATCTTCACTATCTTTGTTATTATCATTGTTATTATCATTACTGTTATTATTATCATTATTGGTATCATTATTAGTGTTATCATTACTTTTATTATCATTATCAATATTTTTATCAATATGGTATCATTTTTATGAATATTGAAGGATCAACACGATTACCATTATCTAGTATATTATTTTCTTCTGTAATTATTAGTACTATCATCAGTAGTATGATTAATATGATCAATATCAATACTATTGTTGGTATCATTATTATCCTTGTTACATCTTATTAGTATTGTTATAATTGATATTACAGTAATTGTTATTATCATTGATTATTATTGTTATTGTTATTATTGGTATTATTATTATCAGTATTATCTTTATCACCATTGCTTTTCATTATCATCACTATTCTTGTTATATATTTCTCATTATTATACCTATTATTTATTTACTTATTTTGCTTCCTCTTCCTGCAACCAGAGTCGAGCCCGAACCAGAGGCTTGAGACGAAGCCGTTATTGATTATTCGATGAAAAGGATCTTCCGCAGGAGAGACGCTGATCCTGGCGTTGCGATCGTCTGCGATTCCCCCCCGACTGATGTCTCCAGGGAATTTAAGGAGGTTATTTTGTGTCTTTTTTTATTGCTCCAAGGGCTCGTACTTTTACTGGTATTTTGTGAGTTTTTAATGACCTCAATCCTGTTGTTATAGATTTATATACTTATGTTTCTGGTATGTTATTTTGTGCCTTTCTTTATTCTTCCAAGGGCTCTTTTGTTTACTCAGTTTTTAGTGACCTCATTCTTGTTGTTTATAAATCGTCATACTTTCTTTGGTTTCTAAAATGTTATTTTGTGTCTTTCTTTATTACTCCAAGGGCTCCCTAAATTTACTTGTATTGTGTCAGTTTTTAGTTTCCTCAGTCCTGTTATTCCCGTCTATAGATTTTTATAATTTCTTATATTTTCCGTTGTCTTGATGGAAACTTTATATCAGATGGAACTGAAGTCTCAATTATTAGCAGGCTATTTTTCCCCTTTTTTATCTTCCAGCACTGTTTGGTTTGTTTAGTGGTATGAGTCTGTCCGTTTGTATGTCCATGTTTGGGTAGTCAATTCTTTCCATAGTTAGTAACTTACTCTTTCATCAACTTTCTGTATTTCCTTTGTTCTCCATAAGTCACTACTGGCCATAAGTCACTACCGGCACAGTTATGGTGTTCAATGTTTCAATTTTATTAGCAGAGTTTGATTCCTTTTTAGTATCATTCTCACTCTTTCATGCTTCCATGCTTTATTCCTTCGGCTTCATATATTCCAAGATATTTATGCACATCCTCTTTTTCAAATTCTTTGATCAAACTGTCATCATTTAGTTTTACCCATATGCTGCTTTTTACTTACCACACAAAAATGTGGCTTTAGCTCATTTATCAAGTCCAAATTTAATCTTTATAGCGTTACTGAATCATTTCACCGTACTTATTGGCGCTTCGAGTTGTTTATTGTCCTTAGCGTATAACTGCAGGGGCATCTATATATAACATGATTAATTATTTGTCCTCTCAGTTTGTAACCATTTTTTTTCATTTAACATCACTGACAGCGGTACCAATGCTAAGCAAAATAACAGCGGCGGTAGAAAATCTCCTTGAAATATGCCACTATTTCTTTGTATAGTTCTTTTTTTCTGATGTTTTGCGTTTCTTCTTGCAAGATTTGTGTTGTTTGTCTATTTCTCTGTTGTTTTTCTTCAAAAAATTATCCACGTGTTCGATACAATTTCGAAAGACTTTTAGTAATTAGTCCAAGTTATTCGTTTTACATTCTTCCATTGTTGTTATTTTTGTTATTAGCTGATCTTTGTACCTATAACTGCCTCTCCTCCATCCCTTTCGTTCTTTTAGACGCGTTCTTATATCATTAGGACGGTCATATACTTTTGCCGTTATTATTTTGTACATTCTTAGTAGGCATGTTACTGTCATGTTCTTCTTGAGGTTTCTTTTGTTTTTGGTATGAAACATTCCGGACCTTATTCTGGATCTTTAATGGCCTTAGTAGGGTCTCCAAGGAAGGCTATTAGTAGTTTTCTAGATTATCCATCTCAGGTGACATCCTTTTTTTACATTTTACAGTTGTCTTCCACGTTTTTAATCCACTATGCTTCTTAGTGATGTTTCTGTTCTTCCTATATTTAACTTCAGACCTGAGGATGGAATCCACGTTGATCCACGTGACCACCGATGTGCCGCAAAACTTCATTATTTTCCCTGATAATGTTAGGGTGCTATGCGCCCATAGTGGGGGATTTGGTGCAAGTTTCCTTCGAGCACCCTGAGCAACATTTCAGGGACCCTCAATCCACCATTTGGGGATGGATCTGTAAGGGGTATACTTACACCCGCCCTTATTGTTAGTTTTATTATGTTAAGGAAAAGTCCAATATGCGAAGCTGAACCTCGCCCGGGCTATGCCCATGAGGGTAGCCCGGCCTGTGTCGACTAGTGCCGACTCACTAACGTGTGTCAGATGGTACTGACTCGGCTTAGTCCTTACCCGCCGTGGTGCCCAGCCACAGCAGTAACCTACAGGCGACAATTGCAACTTCTCGCGCCTGGGCGGGAGGCGAACCGCCGACCCCTTGAATGAGAGGCCGGCACGTTACCACTGTACTAGCTCGGAGACTATCATTATGCTGCTCATTTTATTGTGATTATTTTTTATAGTCATTGTTATCATGGCTGTTGTTATTCTTATAAAGTATTAACATTTTTATATTTATAATCATAATTGTAATTATGATTATTTCTATGATTTCGTATCATCGTGATCATTATCATCAGCATCGTCATTATTATAATTATTATTTCATTGTTATTATTTTCATTTTTATTAGTTTATCATCATTAGTATAATTATTAATACTATTATTATTAATATTATAATATACATTATATTGTAGCATTATTATTATAATGATTACCATTATTATTAGTATTGTTATTACTATTGTTATTGTTATTTATTGTTAATATTATTGTTATTTATTGTTATTATTGTTGTTATTTATTGTTGAAATTATTGTTATTGATTTCACTATTATTTTTTTTATTATGATAATTATCATTAATGATAAGAGTATCAATATCGTTGATTTTGATCTTATCATTTTATTTTGTTATTATTATCATGTTACAATAATGATGATAAATATAACAATGATAACAATGATAATGATTGCTATTGTAATAATTGTCATTATTATTATTGTCATTATTATTATTGTTGTTCATTATTATAGTTACCATTGTTATTATTAATATTGCTATTATTATCATTATTATTATCAATATTATTATTTTTTATTGCTATCATCATCATCTCCATCAACATTATTATTATTATCCGTATTGTTATTATTATTATTATAATTATTATTATTATAATTATTATTAATTATTATTATTATTATTATTATTATTATTGTTATTATTATTATTATCACCATCATCATCATCCTTATTATTATTATTATTATTATTATAATTTACAAAATTTTGTTATTATTATTATTGTGTTTATTTTGTTATTGTCATTATCATTATCTTTATCATCATTGTTACTATTGTTATTATTATTAATATCAATGTTATTATTGTTATTATTATTATTATTAATATAATCATTATTATTATCATTATCATAATGAAAGTAATAATTATTATTACTATTATCACTATCATTATTTATAATTTTATTATTATTATTACCATTATGATTATTGTGTATTATTATCATCATTATAATCTCTATTGTTATTATTGATGATAGTAGAGGTAGATTCAGTAATGATATTGTTATTATTATTATTGTTAATGTTGATATTATTTATCATTAACATTATTACTATTTTTCCTATTATTGTTATTGTTTTATCATTATTGTTATTATTATTATTGTTATTATTATCATTATTATTATTATTATTATTATTATTATTATTATTATTATTGTTATTATTGTTATTGTCATACA
>NC_061825.1:1743176-1750676 GCF_019202785.1 Penaeus chinensis
TATTTTTGTTATTAATATTATGATCATTATTATTATCATCATAATTATTATTATTATAATTTTTATTAATATTATTATTATTATCATTATAATGGTTACTATTATTATTATCATTGTTATTACTATTGTTTTTATCAATTATTATAATTATTATTATTAATGAAATTATTATTATTTTTAATATTGTTATTATTATTATTATTATTATTATTATTATTATTATTATTACTATTATTACTATTATTATTATTGTTATTATCATTAGTACTGTTACTCTTATTATTACTATCATTGTATTTATCATGATTATTATTGTTATCACTATTATAATCATTATAATAATGATAATAATAATAATAACAATTATTATTATTATCATTATTATTATTATTATTATTATTATTATTATTATTATTATTGTCATTGTGTTTATTATTATACCATTATTATTGTATTCATTATTATGATTATCATTGTTGCTAGCATTATTATTATTATTATTATTATTATTATTATTATTATCACTCTTATTATTATGATTATCATGCTTGATTATTTTTTTTTACATAATCGTTGTTGTTATATTTACTGTGGACTACTTTCATTGTTATTTTAAGGATGATTATATATCTTTCTTATTACTTACAATGTAAACTTTACGAATAATGATAATTTCTAGCGATGAAAATATGGTAAAATAAAAGTAAAATAATGAAAGTTCTATATCCGTATTTTTTGAACACTTAAGACTGATATAATGAATAACAGTTATTGTAGTAGTAAAAAGAATTAGTGATAGATTTAAAACCAAAATTTTATTGTGCGACTTTTTCCTCTATAACAAATATGTTATTACTATTTATTGTGGTGTTCAGGATAGATTTTCATGTTCATGACAAAATTTGATTTTGGCTAATCCTTTATCGTAAAATTCACAGTTTCTATTTAATTTTGTCTTATGATCATATATAGAAATTGATTAATTCGTCTCGTTTTACAAAAATAAGTAACTTGGGAGATGGTGATGAGTCATTCTTCGCGCCTTTACGAATGCATTTATTAGATAGTCTGAGTCTAAGTAACTCGTTCCATTTCTTAGTGATAGATAACGGATTTTATATCATAATGTATAATAAATTTTGCACAATGAAAAAATGTAGTGGCACGATAATAAATGTATAAGTATTTGTTAAATGTATCGATTTTTTTCTTGAACTTTCGCATTGAGCAAAATCAAAGTGGTAATAATGCAAGTATATGTATCCCTTATTTCAGGAGCCATGGTGATATTAATGAGTATTATGTGTGGCCTGTGGTCATCATTTAAATAAGGGCGTGTCAAAAATCGGCTGTGTTAAAAGGAGGATGTCATTCATTGTTGCTGAGAGATGGATGTACTCGATGACTCAACGATCCATCTTTGCATTCACAAAATCCAAGATGACATTGTGTTATTATTCAATTGCGTAATAAACTGTCTGTATTTTAAGCTATAATTGTCCACTATGTAAACTTTTTTTCGAATGTGCAGATAATAATGAGGGATTTTCCGTTTAAACTATAGTGCCGAAATAAGACTATTATTTGTAAATGAAAAAATGATACATACAATCATTCTTATATCTATCAAAAAATGTTTCTTTTTTTGTACATTTCATTATTATTTTTCATCTTCCTTGAATCTAAAGCTTTTGTTGCCAGATTCGCTATCCGAGACCGAACATTTTTATCGGAATAAACGCCGCTGGTCAGGCCGAGGCCAATATCGGACTGCGAGAGAGAAACAAATGCGCATCGCTCAGATCCGCTTCAGTCGTCTTTAGCCTCCGCGGAGTCCGCAACCGCCTCGGGAGAACATGCTTTTTGTGGATTTGCCGACCTTGTGTGCGCCATCTATAAAAGTTCATAGGTAAACAAATCAGACAAATTCTCTATCTATACGTTCACTTATTTGTGAAGTAAGGGTGAGATTCTGGGGAAAATGTATGTGAAAAATCATGGAAAAACCTCCAGCCCAGTGCAGTAACTGCGTTGCCACCGCGGCCAAGTACTGGTAAACTGCCATGGATCCACGAAAAGCGGAGCAGTTGTCTGCGAGGCGAGTGTCAGTGAACTAATTCCGTGTAGCCAGCGGGGCAATTAGGCTAGGTCTGTGAATCCTATAAAAATTCAATATGGCATCCAATATGAGTGATCATAGCAATCAAAGAATGGATAAATCACGCACTACTAACAATGTGATAAACCTCACCACCAGTGAAACGTTGAGGCTCGATGGAGACCGGACAAACTTGCACCTGCAGGCCGAGGGTGGTGGTGTCACTCCAGGGTTCCAAAAGAAGAAAAACTCATCATTTCAAATTACCAGTATCACTTCCCGGTTAAGTAATGATGGTGGTGAAGATAGTGCTGATGATACGGAAGATATTTCTGACATCATGGATAGCTCTAAGGGTCCTGACTTCGACCAGGAGACGCCCAGCTTCTCAGAAGATTACTCAAAGTCTGAGGAAGTGTTCTTCGGGCCAGCACCAGTGATTCCTACGAGCTCCCAGTACGGCATTACTGCGTTGGTACAGCAGACGGGTTCTGGCGGTGTAATGACGGCCAGGTTACCTCAGGGAGTCACTGTCAACGTCACGGAAGGTGGCATTGCTTTAGCAAAGGCTGATGGTGAATCGGATGATGTCGACCATTGGCAAAATAGGTTTAAAATTGTTAAAATAGATTCTAATGAACCTTTTAAACGTGGAAGATGGATCTGTTTGGATTTCATGGACTCTCCTGCAGTAAGTGCAGCTAATAGTCAAAAGAAAGATGATTCTAATGTGGTTGTTAATAGTGTTGGCCAGAAGGAGCCAGATGTTGGGGATAATCAGCCACAGACGGTTGTACAGTTAACTGTACCACTGCAGCAACAGACCCATACAGGACAAGCTCAGTCTCACTCTGTGCCTGCTCAGTATCAGGTACCTCATTCTTCTCAGGCATCCACGCCTATGGTACCATCACAACCAGCTCAGAGCAGCGGGGTTCCCATGCAGTCTACACAACATATCTCTGGTTCAGCCGCCCCTCAGGCCCAAAGTACTTTGCAATATACACCGCAAGGTGCCCAAATGCAAGGACAGTTGCAGCCGCCCATGTCCCAGGGTTACCAGACTACAAGCCAGACTCCTCAGGGGTCAGTTCATCCTTCTCCTTCTGCTCAGACGCCCCCACAAGCCCAGACTACATTGCAACAGCCCCAGATGCAACAGTCAAGCCTCCCACCACAAACCTTACAGCAGTCAACAGCATCCCAGCCAAATGTACAGCCTACCATGCAAGCTCCCAAGACATCGCTTCAGCCTGGAGCTGTATCTCAGGCAACTATGCAGCAGGGCATGGTGCCTGGGAGCTCTCACGCTCAGCAACAGCAGCACCAGCCTGGGCAACCACAGTCCAGTATGCCACAACCCTCCATGAACACTCAGAGTATTCCACAGCAAGGGATTCCAGGCCAGAATGTCACCATTCCACAAAGTGTTCCTCAGACAACTGTGATGGGTCAGCCAGGTATCCCAACACAATCCCTTCAGCCAACTGTAATCAGTAGCCTCCCAACACAGGGTGTCAGTATGGGCCAGCCTGTTGTGACTCACCCTGGGGTTCCTCCACAGCCTGTGATGAGCCAGCCTCAACAGGGGGTGGCACAACAAACCCATCCACCACAGAGTGTGCCTCCACAAACATTAGGTCAGTCTCCAGTGGTCCAAAGTGGGCCATCACCACAGCAAATAAACCAGGGTCTGACTTCAAAAACGATCCCTGGAGCGCAACAGATGCAGGTGCCTAGTTCACAGCAGATGCCTACAACGCAAATGAGCAGTAATATAGGTCAAGCAGGAATTATTAACCAAGCAACAATGGGAACACCACAGCAAATAACAGCAGGCGCTCCTCAGCCAAGTGTCCAAACCTCACAGGCCCCACCAGTTAGCCATGGCTCTCACCCAGGCACAGGTGCTGCACCCACACCTGCCACTACCCCAGCTCAACCCCAGTCTCATCTCAGTATGGGTGCTTCTGGTGTGCAACCAACATCTGTGGACCAGCCACCTCAGCAACAGCAGCCTCAGCCACCTACAAATTTAGATGGTATACCTGCAGTTCAACCTACTGATGATGCCTCCAATGCTACGCCTCCAGCCCCAGGACAACCAGACGACTCAGAAAGGTAAGAAAGAATGTGGTAATGTTATCCAAAATGCCAGTAGAATCTTTCAGAATGGGATTTTTACTTTTAATTACAGAGCCTGTGCTCAAAGTTCCCTTGAAACTTGCAATGATCTGAGATGGAAAGTCTGAAATCTCAAGGTAAAACCCACAGTGATTCAAGGGACTGCTGAATGGTGCTCTGGCAAAGACCAAGAAATTTCAACCATGTATATCCTTGCAAGATAGAGATAGTAGGCTGCCCTAGCTATCTATTATGAAATAAAGAATTAGCCAAGCATTCTGCCCAGACTTTATGTGGAGAAAGTTTGTCGTAATCAGTAGTCTTAGTTAGAGCATGAAAGTTACAGAGGCCAAGGTGTTCACTTCAGTTACTGTGGATGTCTTATTAGCATTAATAATAAAAGTAGGCCTAGGTTTTTTTTTTATATATTTATATATTTTTTATAATAATGGTCAATTGTTGTAATGTTGAGATATTGTTTTCTAAATTTGTAGTCTTCAGACTTTTAGGAAACTTGTTATTGTTAGTTGATTTTCAATTATTTAAAATGTACTGTTCTGGTGAAATTTAGCAGTGGTGTTAAGCAATCATAGTATTCATGTGATAATAAGAACTCATTAGTGTACTTCAGAATCATTTTGGAGAAACTTTCATCCTAAATTTGAATTTGATAGATAGATTTTGCAATACCTCCATAATACAAGAAGAGTAGATCAAGTTATTTCACTAAAATCTAGATTTTGATTACTAGCAAAGTGGTTTGGAGGAAATAGAATAGGATAGTGTGGCATGATAGATAGAATAATGTAATGGTTAGCAAGAACATTTATAATAAAACTCAGAAGCATAGATTAGAAAATAATTTGCACAAAACACAGGTGAGTCCACGTCATGTAATTACTGGCCTTAATTGGTAAGACTTCCACCATACATTATTGAGTAAGATTGAGCTTGTAGGCCTTCCTGGTAGTTTATTATAAAATTAGTAACCTTTGTCAGCTCTGTTTTGACAGAAAATTTATAATTGAGGGTTGTAGGGGCTATACAAGAATGCAAAGATGGGAGACTTCTGCATCACTTAATATAATCCTGTTCTCTATAATATCGGATTAACAGGTGCTCACAGGAAATTTATAAAGTAATTTAGAATCAGATTTTTTCTTTATTTTGCTTGTTCCCCAATTATTTATAAGACTATCAAATGTCTTAATGTACAAAAATGAAAAAGGAAAATAGAATAATAATAAAGAATATAAAATAAGGTATGACAGCAGTACACATATTACACATGAGCTGTAAAGATATCCCCAAGTTCCGGAATCCAAAAATATATGATTGAGTCATAGTAGAAATACTGAGTAGTCTACACTGAAATAAGTAGTCTCTTTTATACTTCTGCCATGGCAAGTTCTCATGCCACCATTGGTGGTTTTGCTGGTAGAACGTACTATAACCCTTACTACTGCTTTTGGCACCACCACCTCCAGGCCTACTGCAACTACTACTATTGACATCACCCCTACAGCTATACTACTAACACAACAACATCCATACTACTACTGCTACTGCTGCTGCTGCAATATCACTACTATTATCACCCAAATGAAAAAGGCTTTCTATCCTCTCCTTATAGTTATACCCCCATCACATTTTATTGCTGAACCTTACACATGGAAGGCTTATTGCATTACACTTTATGCTCCATTCACCAAGTTCCTTTTCAAATACAGTTCACAGAGACCAGTACTTCCTAGGCTATTTCACAGAGAGAGGTTGTTAGAAGTCTTAATGATACAATGTCTCACAGGCACAGTAGAGCAAATTGAAAAAAGAAAGAAAGATATGCAAGACCTTCTGATTACTATTAACAATACTATTGTTGTTACCACCACTGTCCCTGTTGTAATTATTATTGCAGTTCAACTATATTATTCCTGTTTTAAGCACTGCTACATTAGTACTGTTACTACTACTGCTCCATAAATACTACAACAACAACAGCCACACATGTTGCTACTACTACTGTCACTATTACTCCAACTGATGCAACTATTTATTGCTGCTGTTCTTTTATTTTTGGTTTAGTATTTGTCTTCGTTTCTGTTACTATCATTTTTATAAGAAATAACAGTATTTAAGATAAGATGATAATGATAAGTTATTATATTTGGTGTCAGTGCTTGTTATTAGTATTATTTTAACATTAGTGTTATTGTTTTCATTCTCATTATCATTTTCATTATCTGCTAGTGGTAGTGCTGATATAATTTTTATTGTGTTGTTATCATTGTTGTTGTCAGTGGTTGGGATGGGCTAATTTTGTTAAAGTTACTTATTAATATTATTTTGATGATGACAATTAAGATGATGATGAATATTATTATTATTGTTGTTGTTGTTGTCTTTATCTTTACCATTACCATTATTGGTACTCTTATTATTATTATTATTATTATTATTATTATTATTATTATTATTATTATTATTGTTATTATTATTATTGTTATTATTATTTATTTTTTATCATTGTTGGTATTATTATTATTATTACTATTATTATTATTATTATTATTATTATTATTATTATCATTATTATTATAATTATAATAATAATTATTATTATTATTGTTATTGCCATTGTTAATGTTATTGTTATTGTTAATATTATTTTTTATTATTGTTATCATTATTCTTACTGTTACTGTTACTGTTATTATTTTTATTAATATTATTATTAGGATTATTATTCAGTTGACTATTTATTTATTATTATATATCAAATGGTAATGCTGTTGCATACTGTTAGTATTAGAATTGGTACTGTTATTATTTTCTTAACTATTATTATTATTACATATTTTTATCATACAAGTTCTTTTCTTTACCATGGCCATAGACATTATTATCATTATTAATATTATTATCTTTTCTATCAGTATTTTTTTCTGTCTTTGTTATTGTTATCATTGTCAGTACTATTTTAATTGTTTTTTTGTTTTTTTTAATTATTATTTTTATTATTATTGTTACTATCATCATCATCATCATCATTGTTGTTATTGTTATCATCTTCTTCTTTATTGTCATTATTTATATTGTTATAATTATAATTATTATCATCATCATCATTATCATCTTTATCGTTATTGTTATAATGATTGTTGCTGATTTTATTGTTATTATCATCTTCATCTTTATTGTCATTATTGATATTGTTATAATTATTATAGTCATCATCATCAGTTATTGTTATCATGGTTGTTATTGTTACTGTTTTT
>NC_061825.1:1753176-1760676 GCF_019202785.1 Penaeus chinensis
AGTAAACATGTGTGGTTATCACTAAAGTCAAATCCTTCTTGCTATTTCTCTGTAATTGTAACTATTTTTTTTTTTTGTATTATTAAAAACTGATTATTATGACAAGCAATACTAGTTGAAGTTAGCTTTGCATCCAGTTTTGTTCACAAATGTCTGCTGGAAATTGTTTTTTTCAGTTTGTGTACTGATTTTTATCATATATTAAGTTTAGGGTAAGGTTAAACTTTGGAAATTGGAAAACCTCTGTCTGCTACCTATAAATCTTCAAAACTTTTTTTTTTCTGTAGTATATTGAATAATGTTTGTTCTATTGCATACCTAGCATGTAAAATGAACTAAGTAATAATCAGGGCTGTAGGTTTAGTTTCCATGTTCAGTCTGTATGTGTTTTAGAATAGCAGTTGGATTTCAGTTTCCCCCACGCCCAGATTTGCTAACGTTGTTTTCATGATCAGTGGACAGATTAACATCGCAATACTCCACGGAAGCCATTGGAATTGCAAGGTGAAAAAAAAAATGATCGAATTAGTAAACAAAAACATGATATCGTAAACCCCCTTGCCAAATGACTACTGCAGTTTATTTTAAGCTCTTTAACTACAGCGTGCGTAGACGGAAGTCTGGATTCTCCTAACGAGTTGTTTACAAATACTTGATATGACATTTTTTTTCTTTTCTCGGATTTTGCACTTTTTTTTGTGTGTTCATAATTGACTAGTTATCATACCACATAGGTAGCATGGAATGTCCTAGTCGTTGGGCGAGATGAGAGTACGAAAGAGTGAAATTGTTCACAGTATGACAAGGAAGCATTGAAATCAATGACGTAAACCTATAACTAACGTCGTAGCAGATCCGAACCAAAACAAATATTTGTTTTGTCTCTGTTTACATGTTTATCCTCGACATTAATTGAAGCACGTGAAATTAAAGACTGCAGTCTGAAAGAGGAACGCAATGAAAATGACACGAGGGCGCAGGGAAACCATGTGGTGAAAATAAATGGCACCCAAGAAGCTAGCCAGTTTCAAGGGTATGAGAAGTGTCTGCGCCGGTCAGTCGGAATTCTCGTTACTGCATCTTTTGCACGAAACCATAACGTTCGGCAATGTCCGTCACGTTTGGACAGGGAGTTCATGATTTATATACTCCTCCGAGAACTCAGACTCTGAAGATGGAGGCAGAACACCGTGAATAAATAGAATTCCACAACGAGTCAATGTCGGTATACGAGGTCGGCAATGGCTTCACAAAGGAAAAATCTATCTAACGTGTCCAATTATCTCATTTAGCAAGAACTCTACCCGACACTAGATTTGATCCAGAGAAAGGCGTACCTAACCACCATTTATCACACGATCCTAAGGAGACTTAGCCACCTTGGATCATAGCATTGTAGGGGTTCGAGTCTTCAGTGAGGATAGCCTAGTTGTATATCTACTAATTTATTCCATCTTAATAAGGCTAAGTTTCTTCAAGGGAAGCGCTTCAGTAAAATTCAGAGAATCGTTTATACGGACTCGTCCAACTAGGGCGATTCAGCTGGACAGGGTAGGCCTAAGCGTAACGTAAGCGCTGGCTGACAGTCAGATTCTGAAACACTTTCTAATTTTCTCTTGTTGTTGTTTATCTTCTTGTATATTGACCATTTGGAGTTGTGCTTGTAAATTGACCTTTCGTGGTTTTCTTTCCTCTATAGTGACCTTAATTTTCCTTCTTGTACATTGAATTCTCTCAGCTTCACTTCCTGCTATTGACTTTGTAACTAATGTAATTTCTTTACGTGATGCAATGGTCGGATCAGGCAAGTAAAGCCATAGTCTTCACCTTAACAACAAGATCAGTTCCGATACGTCAGAATCATTTTACATCCCGTGAGCGACTTCCATTTCAGGAGGATGGAAATTTGGAGTGCGTGTAAAATGAGTCGCGAAGAGATTTTCCTGAACATTCTTCTTCTTCGCCGACTCGGTTGCCAATACCCATTTATTAGTATAACGTACGGCAACATGCATCAGATAGGTTGCAGTGTTTAGCAACTTGAAAGACACTCTGCCACGTGACTTTTTTTCCCAGATTTTGATAAATATCTTTTTTACGTGCAGCCGATTGGAAAGGAGGCTTGTTTGGGCAAAATATATAACACAGGCAGATTATTCATGCTTAGATATCGCAGGAGCATTCAGTGGAGAGTTGCAATAGGATTTTTCATCATTGATATTAGTGGGCACGATTGCAAAATTTATCAATCATTTATATTTTGCATGTTTCTCTTCTTCCTTCTCCACATTGAATTAATGATTTTTTTTTTTGTATAATTATACAAGGGATCTTTTATACAATAAAGCGTAGGGGGCTTTGTTTATGAATTCAAACCGAACCGTTTTTAAATTAGTTCAGATAAAGCACGGTATGGATTTGTTCGTGCAAGAGATAAGGTTGCTATCAGCTTCTCGGAAAGTCACTTAAACTGTCAGTGGCATGTATGGTTCTTGGTGTTCGTCTCGCTAGTTCTACGCTGATACAAAATCTCCGAAAATAAAGGATAACTGGACATTAGTCAACCATTGGCAAGCTCCGGGAACACGGTCGATACCAGTAATTTTGTTTATATTTATTTTTCATTTATTTACTTATTCATTTACCTATTTACTTAATTATTTTTCTGCCGAGTTAACGGGGATAACTTCAGTCAGATTTTTTTTTTTCTCTTCTCTCTCGGTCTTGATGAAACGGAAGAACGTAGGTATCTTCTCTCGCGTATCTAGCTACGGTCCACGACACGTATTTCCATGTTGCATTAACAGCTCAGACCGGCTGGACTGTAATTTGTTACTTTGAGGACTGTTTGTTGCAGAGCCACACCTTTATCAAATCATGTAGGCCTATAACGTTTTTTAAGCCGTGTATATGACAGGAGGGTTCAAGATAACCAAAAAGCTATGTCATTTTACTTATTTTATCTCATGTGACGTACGGATTAAGTTTTTTTTTCCAATTGTTGTTGGAAAATGGATGAAAATAATGACAGGTTTCCTTTTTCTCCACTCCATCCATCCATCCATCTGTCTAGCTGTTATGTCCTGCAATCTCTCTCTCTCTCTCTCTCTCTCTCTCTCTCTCTCTCTCTCTCTCTCTCTCTCTCTCTCTCTCTCTCTCTCTCTCTCTCTCTCTCTGTCCCTCCCCTATCCCCTCTCCCTCTCCCTCCCCTATCCCCTCTCCCTCTCCCTCCCCTATCCCCTCTCCCTCTCCCTCCCCTATTCCCTCTCCCTCTCCCTCTCCCTCCCCTATCCCCTCTCCCTCCCCTCTCCCCTCTCCCTCTCCCTCTCCCTCTCCCTCTCCCTCTCCCTCTCCCCACCCTCTCTCTACCCTCTCTCTACCCTCTCTCTACCCTCTCTCTACCCTCTCTTTCCCTCCTTCCCTCTTCATCTCCTTCTTCATCTCCTTCTTCATCTCCTTCCATCTCCCTCCTCTCCCCCCCTCTCTCTCACGCTTCTTCCTCCTCCCTCTCTCTCTTTCATTCACTCACTCGTAGTCCTCTTCAGAGCCAGTCACGACCGAATAATTAGTTCTTTTCTTTGTAATGCAAATAATGCAGCGCCATTGTTGGATCTCATCGGAATGTCTGGACTTTCTGACCAAGTGTCCTTTTCTAAAATTTAACGGAACACTATTATTACTTTTTACAGTAGCCTATTTCTTCGCTCTCAAGGTCTGGCACGTGTGTGTGTGTGTGTGTGTGTGTGTGTGTGTGTGTGTGTGTGTGTGTGTGTGATATATACATATATAATATGTATATACACCTGTATATATGTAAATATTTATATATATATATATGTAATACATATATACATATATACATATATATATACACGATATATATATATATATATATATATATATGATATATATGATATATATATTATATATATATATAGTATAGCATATATATAAGTATATATTATATATATATTATATATGTATTATATATATAATATATATATATTATATATGTATTATATATATAATATATACATATATATATATATATATATATATAATGTATATATATAAAATATAAACTAAATTACTCACACACACATTTAGTGTATATATATAGATATATAGATTGTATATATATATAATATATATATACATATATATATATAATGTATATATATAAAATATAAACTAAATTACTCACACACACATTTAGTGTGTATATATATATAGATAGATAGATTGTATATATATACAATATATATAGAATAAATTAATATATATAAAATGTATATATAAACAAAATTACACGCACACGCACACGCGCGCGCGCACACATACACACACACACACACACACACACACACACACACACACACACACACACACACACACACACACACATCCACACACATTCACACACATTCACACATATTTACACACATGCATACAGGCGAGCGTGTGTGTGTGTGTGTGTGTGTGTGTGTGTGTGTGTGTGTGTGTGTGTGTGTGTGTGTGTGTGTGTGTGTGTGTGTGTATCAATGCGTGTGACTCATTTTATTTGAAGCAGATTGTAAATGCCAAGGGGGAGGAACGGGACAGACGCGGGCTTTGGCAAAAATCCCGGTTCGCGTCCCCGTAGGAAGGGCGGCTTCCGTTCGGGCTTTTTCCTTGGAGAGATGAGTGATGGCGGGCTCGTCGTCACGCTGTTGGAGGCGCGTTTTTAAGGCTGTCGTGTCTCAACACTAGCTTTTATTTCTTTGCGTTTTGCTTCGAGGTGTAGGAGGGATCTGGCGCCTTGGCTGGCGAGCTTCGTGTTTGTTTCACGCGAAGGGTCGATGGGCAGTAGCCTTATTTTATTTAATTTCTACCCCTATTGGTGTTGATTATTGCTCAGTGAGTAAGATTTGCAAGCGTCAGGATTGAGGCTCGCAAAACCGGGTCGACTTCGGTGTTTTTCTCTTTTCTGCACGCTTAGAGGAGCAAAGAGGGGGCTGATTAACTTCCGTGAACTCTCAGCTGGGATGCTCGGTTCGGAGAGGTTGCGCTGTTGCTGGATCTCTCCCTCTCCCTCCTTCTCCCCCCTCTCTCTTTACCTTTCTCTCTTTTCCTTTCTCTCTTTCCCTTTCTCTATCTCTCTTTCTATCTCTCTTTCTCTATATCTCTTTCTATCTCTCTTTCTCTATATCTCTTTCTCTATGTTTCTTTTCTCTCTCGCTTTCTCTATGTCTCTTTTCTCTTTCGCTTTCTCTTTTTTTTCTCTCTCTTTTCTCTCTTTTCTCTCTTTCTCTCTCTTTCTCTCTCTTTCTCTCTCTTTCTCTCTCTTTCTCTCTCTTTCTCTCTCTTTCTCTCTCTTCTCTCTCTCTCTCTCTCTCTCTCTCTCTCTCTCTCTCTCTCTCTCTCTCTCTCTCTCTCTCTCTCTCTCTCTCTCTCACTCTCTCTCGCTTTCTCTGTCTCTTTTCTCTTTCGCTTTCTCTTTTTTTTCTCTCTCTTTCTCTCTTTCTCTCTTCTCTCTCTCTCTCTCTCTCTCTCTCTCTCTCTCTCTCTCTCTCTCTCTCTCTCTCTCTCTCTCTCTCTCTCTCTCTCTCTTTCTCTTTCTCTTTCTCTCTGTCTCTCTCTCCCTCCCTCCCTCCCTCCCTCCCTCCCTCCTTTCTCTCTCTTACACCCTCCCTCCTCTCCCTACCTTCCTCCCTCACACTATCTCTCCCTCCTTTCTCTCCCTCCCTCCTCTCCCCCTCTCTCTCCCTCCCTCCTCTCCCCCTCTCTCTCCCTCTCCCTCTCCCTCCCCCTCTCCCCCTCTCCCTCCCTCCTCTCCCTCCCTCCCTCCCTCCCTCCTCTCCCTCCTCTCCCTCCTCTCCCTCCTCTCCCTCCTCTCCCTCCCTTCCCTCCCTCTCAAACACATACAGTGCTTATAGAAATGGATGTGTATAGTGTGTTTAATGCATATAAGTTTCTAAAGCCAGTCCTGCTCTCTACCCTTCCCCCTTTCCTCTGCTCATAACGCTGTGTACTTAAGCGTTGATTTCGTGTCCTATCCTTAGCCTTTTTTCATGATTTTTATATTTTTCATATTGTGTTGCCGATATGTATTTACTCGGATGGTAAACACAGTCATATCCTTGCAAGGACCTCTTTATGTGTTATCGAGTTGCCACAGAATAACCTTTCTTTTTACACAAAGTCTCGAGAAAACGTTCTTCTCCCTTCGTATCCATCGTATCCGTTAACTCCGTTTCACCGTCTATCGGTCCGGGTCTCCCAGCAACCGTCTCCTTCGTCGGCCATAAGTCACCATTTCCTCCGTCACTATCCCGGCACACATGTGGTGATCTTTATTATATATTCTCTACCGTATTTGTCCTCGATCCCCTCCCCCCTCCCCCCCTTTCTCCATACCTGCCGTGAGCTGTCCGCTTTGGTGTACCTGCCGTCGCGCCCACCTATCTGACAGCCCCCCCCTCTCCCTCCCTCCCTCCCTTCTTCCCTTATCCTCATCCAAGCTCCTAGAATCCTGGCCTCAGAGCGGCCTCCATCGCGGCTGAGAGGCGGCCACGTGTGTGAAGTGTGGAGAAGGGGAGCGTGTGCGAGGACGTCGCTAAGATGATCACGATTGGACGTGCATGACGCTACCTGCTTTTCTCGCTCTCTTTATCTCTCCTCTTTTCACAGGGAGAGTAAATGTGTGTGTGTGTGTGTGTGTGTGTGTGTGTGTGTGTGTGTGTTGTGTGTGTGTGTGTGTGGTGTTGTGGTTGTGTGTGTGTGTGTGTGGTGCGCGCGCGTGCGTGTCTGTGTCTGTGTCTGTGTGAGAGAGGTAGAGGTAGAGGGAGAGGGAGAGGGAGAGGGAGAAGGAGGAGGGGGAGAGAGAGAGAGAGGGAGAGAGAGAGAGAGAGAGAGAGAGAGAGAGGGAGGGAGGGAGGGAGGGAGGGAGAGAGAGGGCGGGAGAGAGCGAGAGCGGGAGAGAGAGAGAGAGAGAGAGAGAGAGAGAGAGAGAGAGAGAGAGAGAGAGAGAGAGGGAGGGGGGGGGGAAGTGAGGGAGTGAGAGGGGGGGGGGAAGTGAGGGAGTGAGAGGGGGGAGGAGGGAGTGAGAGGGGGAGAGGGAGAGGGAGAGGGGGAGAGGAGGAGAGAGGGAGAAGGAAAGAGAGAGAGAAAGAAAGAATGTACGAATATGTTTGTGTTGTGTGTGTGTACATTACGATGTTGTGACATGAGGTAGCGTGACGGAGTCTGATCATGACGTACCTGGATCTCGGTGAAGCAGCAGGACCTTAGCCTGATCAATACAGTTACGAGAGGAGAGCTAACGACCCACCCAAACTTTGGCTAGATCACGCGGCGGCAAATAACACTTAGATATTAAAGGGCCTCCTAGTCCTCCCACATATCTGGTCATCCCCCCCCCCACCTCCCACCACCACCACACCTTTTTTTTTTATCCGCGCGATTTATCCATCTCTCTTTTTCTCTCTTTCTCTTTCTCTCTCTCTTTCTCTTTCTCTTTCT
>NC_061825.1:1765676-1768176 GCF_019202785.1 Penaeus chinensis
TGGTAGAAATATCCCGTGTGCTTTATCACATTCAGTCAGTATTTGGATATCAGTCTTTAGTCACGCCTTCTGTGAGAATGATTTTTTCGACTACTGCCATTGAACTATTAAAGAAAATATTTTGATGTCTGATTCATCATCATCAGTCGGCTGTTTAAACGTACAGTTCACGTAAGTAGAAAAAAAAAAAAAAAAAAAAAAAAAAAAACTTCCTTTTTAATGTTATTTTTCCCATTCACGCATGTCCCTGTGATCCCAGGTTGTGCCCTTGGTCAAATGCGTCACGGTTTGCAGCAGTTGCGTGCTACGCTATACTACCCCTCCCTAATGATTCTAGAATTACAGTAGTGATTGATTAAGGGCAACTGGGCCTGATTCTTGAAGAGCGCCACTTCATGTTGAATCAAGGCGCGAGTGAGGCTGTCTAGGAAGCAGAGGCGGGAGCCCCAGCGGTGGCAGGGACAGCGGCGGCAGTGAGGTGACGGGGAATCTTTCTCGTTTCCTCCTTGACAGGTTTCTTGGAATGTCACGTAGGGCGCTGTGTTATTTACACATTGTTTGCACGTCACTAAGGTGACAAGGTACGACTGCTCGGAGTCTTGGCTGCAGAGTCCGCACCCTTCTGAATAATCATATGTTCGTGCGTGGGCTCTGTCTATTGCGTAAATATATTTATTTATCTCGCAAGGGTGGGATGTATAATTCACACACGTGCTGTCTAACGATAGCATACGTGCGGCGGGTCACCCTGCTTCAAATTTTCCATAGAGAAAGTGGAACGGGAAGGCTGACTCACAGCGCGCTGTAAGGGGACATGGCCACCTGTTAAAGGGTGATAGGGTAGATTTATCAACTCGAGTATGGGAATTCTGTAGCGGAAATCAGGCGTTGATTGCCACATGCTGTCACACCTGCAGGGCTCTGAGTGAAAGTGTAGGCCCGGGGAGGCGAGGGCATTCCATTGTCGGTCTTGAGTCAGACGTCGAGGCCGCCACCACCAGACTCTTTTGGCATATGTACATGAAACACATTTTTCTCTCAGACTACTATTCCAGATTTAAAAAAAGGGGGGTTGAGGATGGATCTGAATTTTTTTTAGCGGGAATATGGAAGGATTTGACGTATTTATAGGGGCTGAGGAGATGATTAAAGATGAATTGAACTTATTCTCCTTTTTTTCGGTGTGTGTGTGGAGAGTTAAGGACAAATTGAACAGCAATAACGGAAATCACAAGACCAATGGTAATCCTTCCTCTCCGTTCGCATCTGGCCCATGGGAAGCAGGTCCTCAACAGGTCTTCTTAGTAGCACGGCACTATGTTGCTCAGGAGGAAGGAAGAGGAGGAAGAAGAGGAAGGGGAAGAGAAGGAGGAGGCGACGGCAGCGGCGGCGGCGATGGCGATCCACGCGCATTCAGAGATTCAGAGATTTTTTTTCTTATTCAGTTTGCAGCAACCTTTGTGCTCGGATTAGGTCGTCGTGACCCCGTTCTGTGTGAGGAGGATGCTCGCCTCGTCTAGTTCAGCCCGTCACAAATAATCAACAGATTCCAGCGTGTGTGTGTGTGTGTGTGTGTGTGTGTGTGTGTGTGTGTGTGTGTGTGGGTGTGTGGGTGGTGTGTGTGTGGGTGTGTGGTGTGGGGGTGGGTGGGTGGGTGGGAGGGGGTGGGGGTAGTTTTGTGTCTGCACGTGTGTAATAATGATCATATGGAATGGTAAAATTCTCTCTCTCCTCTCCCCTCTCCCTCTCTCTCAAGCCTCCCCCACTCTCTCTCTCTCTCTCTCTCTCTCTCTCTCTCTCTCTCTCTCTCTCTCTCTCTCTCTCTCTCTCTCTCTCTCTCTCTCTCCCTCCCTCCCTTCCTCACTCACTCACTCACTCACTCACTCACCCACTCACTCACTCACTCACTCACTCACTCACTCACTCACTCACTCACTCACTCACTCACCCACTCACTCACTCTCTTCCCTTTACATTCACATTCACATTCACATTCACATTCACACACACACATACACACACACACATACACACACACACACACACACACACACACACACACACACACACACACACACACACACACACACACACACACACACACACACACATATATACACGCATATATACACGCATACGCATACATATACATACGCATACACATACACATACACATACACATTCACGCGCATACACATACACATACACGCGCATATGCATATACATGCATATACACATACATACACACATGCATATACATGCATATACACATACATACACACATGCATACACACACTTATGCATAAGCATATACATACAAATGAACATGCACACATAAATACACACACACATAAGCACAAACATAATCACACACACAATCACACACACACACACACACACACACACACACACACACACACACACACACACACACACACACACACACACACACACACACACACTTTCACTCTCCTCTTCTTGCTCGCTCGCTTTCCCCTAG
>NC_061825.1:1775676-1778176 GCF_019202785.1 Penaeus chinensis
GTGTGTGTGTGTGTGTGTGTGTGTGCTTATATATGTCTATGTATACATACATGTATGTGTTTGTATATATGTATATATGTTATATATATATGTGATATATATGTAATATAAATACACACACACACACACACATATATATATATATATATGTGTGTGTGTGTGTGTGTGTGTGTGTGTGTATATGTGTGTGTGTTTTTGTGTGTGTGTGTAAGTATGTAAGTATGTGTATGTATATATATATGTATACACACACATACATATATACATAAATAAATAAATAAATGAATAAATAAATACAGTGAAAGAGGGAGAGGGGGAAAGTGAAAGGAGGGAGACACATAGAGGACATAAGCAGCAAAGGATAAAGTGAGGAAAGAGGAATATCGAAGAGAATCGGTATGACAGTGACTAAGAGCGGATACATCCAAGACCTGTCGAATGTGCTGCTCGTGGCTTACCGCCATCTTAAGGGACGTTTAAAGTGGCTTACCCTCAATTCCCCCGTCAGCCCGACTCACCTGAATGAGAAGTATGTGTGTTTTGGCTTCACTATTCAGATCAGCTGTGGCCCTTCAAGTCAGATCACCCTCCCCCCCCGCCCTCCTCCTCTTCCCACTCCTGCTCCCCCTCCTTCTCTCCTTCCCTCCCTCCATCCCTCCATCCCTCCATCCTCCTCCCACTCCCGCTCTCCCCCACACCGCCTGTGTAAATGAGGTCGGTAGGACGGCGGAGGCAAGGTCTCCTGCCCAGTCAGACAGCCGCGATGACTCACGCGTCTCCCTCAAGTCTTAGAACTTGATCGTAAGTCCGTGCATCAGTCTGTCAGTCGTGACTCACTCCCCGCCCCTCTTGTCAGAAATGCACAGATTATACACGTTATTAATCGGGAGCAAGGGAGATTTGCCATACACCCGGGCCTTAGTGTGGAGAGTTTCCGCTCGAAATTCCTGCCAGCGAAGAGCCTGAAACCTCGGTCGAAGACAAAGAATCCTTCATTAGAGGAAGGCTATTATGCATCTGGCGTGACATGACAAACGTGGCGTCGGTGCTGTCACGTTCTGCGTTACGGCAACAGGGTATTGGTCACAGTTCCTAAGTTGCCGTGACACCCCCCTCCCCCTGCTCCCCTGCTCCCTTAGTGTGCCCGTTTCTTTTTCTTTTTCTTTTTGTCGCGACTATTATTAGATCATCAGGTGTCTTGTCGGCGCTTGGTGACGCGAAAGAAGGAAGAGAGATGAGGGGAAGAGATGGCTGCGGTAGGCCTTGGCGCTGCCACTCCCTCCCCCCCTCATCCCTACCCCCTCTACCCACCCTATCATTCTCCCTTCCCTCCTTCCCCTTGTCCCTCCTCCCTCTTCCCCTCCCCCCTCCTCTGTCACTTCCTCCCTCCCCCAGATCCACCCCTGGACCCCCCTCCCTACCACGGTACACCTTCCTGCAGCCCCCTCTGTCTCTCGTCTCCGTCCCCCCTGTGTTGGTTGGTCTTTTATAAAATCAGCTACATGTTATTCCAGGTATTTTGTAGGCAGAGGATCGTAGATGCTAGAAAAAGACGTATATATTTATGTAATTGTCAGTTAGATATATCGATGGAGAGGGAGTGTCCTCCTCTCCTACGCTTGCAATTATACCTTCCCAACATTACGAAACTGAACTGAAAAAGGGGCAAAGAACTGCAGTTATTAATTATCGCCCTGCCACCCCTTTCCACGTCGGTTAGTGGAGTAGGGGGGGGGGGGAGGGTGAATTCTGCGAAATAGTAGTTTATTAATGAGTTAATTAATTCGGTTATTTATCCGCGAGGGGGAGCCTCATCGGGCAGCAGCTTTCATGGACAGCGTGTGGTTCGTGCGAGGGCCAGAATAATCATTGTGTAATAAAGAAGAATGACTGGGATGACTAAGCTGTGATGGGATGCGGTACAGTGCGGGGTAATCGGGTGTGATGTGCTTATGGGATGTGCGAAACGGTTGTTGCGTTCGTGGTACGTTGGAAGCGAAAAGGTACATTTTGTGTTGTATGCCTAGGAAGCACCCAAGGTAAGGGATAGTTTTGAAAGGCAATTTTGAGGAGTGACAGCGATGATGATGGTGGTGATGATGGTGGTGATGATGGTGATGATGATGATGATGATGATGACAATGACAATGACAATGACAATGACAATGACAATGACAATGATGATGATGATGATGATGATATTGATGACGATGACGATGTCGATGATGATGATGATGACGACGACGATGGCATTGATGGCGAAGGTACCACATTTAGTAGTTAAAACACGTACGCAATAAGGAAGAAGCAACTGTTTTGTATTGGTTATATTTGAAGGTGCTCTGACGGCTTAGGAATTCTAAATGGGAAAAAAAATGATTCGAGTGTGTATTTACACAAACAAATGTCCCTGTTAACACCGATGACGCCACTCACAGAGAAAACAATAGCCATGGTTTACTATTTTCCTGGCGCTGACGTCAGAAAACGACGTTAAAGA
>NC_061825.1:1783176-1788176 GCF_019202785.1 Penaeus chinensis
AGTGGCAGTAATCAGGGTAGTGTTATTATTATGATTATTGAGATTATAATTGTTATGATGTTGCAATAGTAGTAGAAAATGAAAGAAAGAATCTTTCCGAAAATCAAAGGCATGAGGAAACAGGTGAGATAGGTAATAATTACCTTCACCTGGAGCCATTGATAGGCCTTTTTGTAGCATCTCCGAAACTGGTACATTCTCAGACGTGTTTGTCCTTTACACGAACATTGTTGCAATCTGTTGAAGCATCCTTTCATTTTATATGCATCAAGTTGATATGAAGTGATTCACTCCGGCCAGCCAGTTCTTAAATATATCTCTCGTGGGTCTAAGGTAGGGATTTATGTTTTCATTAATTACGAATCATATTGTATGGTTCTTTATATAAATTTCGCGTATAAAGACGGATATTGGTAATGGTATTGATGCTATCGGTATGATGCTTATGCCAGTAATGATAATGATAATGTTGGTAATAACGATAGTGTTGATGATAATGATAAAAGAAACGAAACTATTATTATTATTATTATTATTATTATTATTATTATTATTATTATTATTGATATTATTGTTTTCTATCATTACTGTTGTTGTTGTTGTTGTTGTTATTTTGTTGTTTTTGTTGTTTTTGTTGTTATTATTGTTGGAGTTGTATTCACTCCGGCCAGCCAGTTCTTAAATATATTTCTCGTGGGTCTAAGGTAGGGATTTATGTTTTCATTAATTACGAATCATATTGTATGGTTCTTTATATAAATTTCGCGTATAAAGACGGATATTGGTAATGGTATTGATGCTATCGGTATGATGCTTATGCCAGTAATGATAATGATAATGTTGGTAATAACGATAGTGTTGATGATAATGATAAAAGAAACGAAACTATTATTATTATTATTATTATTATTATTATTATTATTATTATTATTATTGATATTATTGTTTTCTATCATTACTGTTGTTGTTGTTGTTGTTGTTGTTATTTTGTTGTTTTTGTTGTTTTTGTTGTTATTATTGTTGGAGTTGTAACTAATAATATTAGTAGAAATAGGACAAACATCCAGTTCCCTGTGTGCGTTTGGAAAGGAATTATTCTACACTAAATCTTAAGCGAGAAAAATAAGGAAAACCGATAGCTTTCTGTGAACTGATTTATTTTCTCTCCTTATTTGAATTTTAGCATTCATTCCCTACATCTTCAGGGAGAAAGAGTGTATATTACAGTGAATGCGAAGTATATCAAAGATCTCACGTATAATGGAAATTATATCGCGGACACCTATTGATTCTTTAGAATCTGTTATATACGAGTCTTATTTGCATTGTATGTCAATCTGTTATATTGTCGTTCATAGGTAAAGGTAATATATTTATATCTTACACAGTTTTGTCAGTAGAGCATAGGCTTACCTCTTTTCAATGAGAGATTCTGAATACACGAGTTACGGGTGAAAGTGCGGTGTCATAGAAAATGTGTTTGTTAAGAGAAAACTAATTCCAATTTAGGGCTAACTCATTTAAATGTAGTCTTTATATCACGCCTGACGATTGCTTCTTTAAACAAAAGTTTTAGTGTAGGATTATTTATACAATTATTTTTTTATGTTCAGTTAGATCATTGCAGGTGCAGGATATACTCCAAGGTCGCGAAATCTGTACTACAAGTGCCTCCAAAATAACAGAATTGTGTTATTTTGCGGTGATAGTTATTGTTTGGTTGTTATTTATAAGTGGGTTTTAATATTTCAGTGATAAAGATTAGGTTTGTATTATGATTACTACTTAATCGTCTTCCGACATTGCCCTGTGGTTTAACTTCTGATAAGAGATCAGTTTATTTCCTAAATTGTTTCCGCGTTTTCCGTTCCTCTCGTCACTTTCTCCTCCTCCCTCCTCTTTTCTCTTCGTGCATTCTTTCTCCAGTCCCACAACCCCGTCACTTTCTCTCCCAAATACCATGTTTTTTCTGAAGTCCCTTTGCCTTTCTCGCGCCGGTACTTTAGTTGCATTTAGATGTATTTTCCCAATCTGTTGTCCCGTTCTTGTTTTTTACAGTTAACTAATATCCTTTTTATTTTCCTTATATTCTTCTCTGCGGATTTTCCTTTAGTTTTCCTCTTTTCCTCTTTCCTCTTTATTTCGACCTGTGATCGCGCGCCGACAACAGCTGGGATGTGGTGGGGGAGGAGGGCGGATGAAGTGGAGGAGGGAGAGGTAGGGAGGGGGGTGATAGTGTGACGTAATGGTGGCGTGATGTGGCTGGACGATCCCACGCCGGTGATACTCCCGCTACGGAATGAGATGTGGGGGGATGGAGGGTGGAGGTACGGAAACAAGGAAGGGGTAGGGGAAGGAGGAAGAGGAAGAGGGAAAGGGGAAGAACAAGGGTTGTGCGGATGCAGATAGAGAGAGGGGAGGAGACCTGTTTTCACTGTTATTTGTTATTGTGTTCTAGATCGTCCACTTTGCTTTATCTCCTTTTTGTATGAATTTTCTTCTCTTTCTCGTCTCTTTTCGTCTCCTCTCTATCGATCAATCATGTATTTATTGGCTGGCGAATTGGCAGGTCACATAAGATAAGGAACAAAAGACAAGGCTTGCTGTCTTTTTATGTGTGTATTCAGACCGACCGCCCCTGCACCGTATCCGCTCACATCCATCTCTCATGGTCTCATTGCAACGGTCCTGCGTGTGCCCTTGTTGTCAGGGTCGTTACTGTTAAGAGACATTGTGGAAAGGAAGAGGGTAATGGTGAGTGGGGTTAATGGTAACAGTAGGGGTAATGGTAATGATAATTAAGGAGGGGTAGTGGTGAGGGGGGTTAATGGAAACAGTAGTGGTAATGGTAATGATAATGAGGAGGGGTAGTGGAGAGAGGGTTAATGGTAACAGTAGTGGTATTGGTAATGATAATGAAAATAACAATAACGATAACGATAAGGTAAGGGTATGACTCTAACAGTACCACCTTGATTGCTTGCTTGCTTGCTTATTACGAAATCAGGGATAGGTAATAGGGTTAGGGCTTCCTTACAATATCTATCTTGCCAGGATGCGTTTGAGGAGCGCGAGTGGTGGTAATTGACCTCCCTGGCGTAAAGGTTACCGTATCACGTGATCACCCCTTAGATTGGACGCGGAGTTCCTAGCCGCAACGCCCGTGTGTCAGCCCATCCTGTTTCACCCTCGGAGAAACAGATGTGGTTGTCTGTTTGAGTGTTTATTGTTGTAATGGTAATGGTTATCAATATTATTATTGTTGGTGGGTATTATTGTTATTATTGTAATGTTAATACCGTTGTTTATAGTATTACTTTTGTTATTGTTAATATTATTGTTGTGGTTATCATTATTTGTGGTGAGGCGGAAGTAGGAGGACGAAAAAAAGTAACTAGACAGGCATCTCTCTCTCTCTCTCTCTCTCTCTCTCTCTCTCTCTCTCTCTCTCTCTCTCTCTCTCTCTCTCTCTCTCTCTCTCTCTCTCTCTCTCTTTCGGTCTTTCGGTCTTTCTCTCTTTCGGTCTTTCTCTCTTTCGGTCTTTCTCTCTTTCGGTCTCTCTCTCTCTCTCTCTCTCTCTCTCTCTCCTCTCTCCCTCCCTCCCTCCCTCCCTCCCTCCCTCCTCCCTCCAACTCCTTCCCTCCCTCCCTCTCTCTCTCTCCTCCCTCCCTCCCTCCCTCCCTCCCTCCCTCCCTCCCTCCCTCCCTCCCTCCTCTCTCTCTCTCTCTCTCTCCTCTCTCTCTCTCCTCTCTCTCTCTCTCTATCCTCTCTCTCTCTCTCTCCCCCCTTTCTCTCTTTCTTTCTCTCTCTCTCTCTCTCACTCTCTCTCACTCTCTCTCTCTCTCTCTCTTCTCTCTCTCTCTCTCTCTCTCTCTCTCTCTCTCTCTCTCTCTCTCTCTCTCTCTCTCTCTCTCTCTCCTCTCTCTCTCTCTCTCTCTCTCTCTCTCTCTCTCTCTCTCTCTCTCTCTCTCTCTCTCTCTCTCTCTCTCTCTCTCTCTCTCTCCCCCCCCACCCCCCCACCCCCCACCAGGCGCAGACACCGTCAGTCAGTACCTCGGCCGTCTCATCTTCCCTCCTTATGCGATGTCTTCACGAGTCCCCCGGCCTCTGCCTCCGAGGGCCTGCTACAAGAGTCTGCTACAAGAAGGATCTCAGAGAGGAGTCCAGGGCATCTCCGTGACCCTCTCGTGACCCTTCGTTGGCCCTCTTGACCTCAATACCGCAATCGACACGTGAAGTCTCTGCATTGTGGGTTTTGTTTCTTTGGTTCTTTCTCTCCGTGCGTCGTCGTTGTTGTTGTGGCTTATGTATTCCTCGGTTGTTTTTACGATTCCTTCATCGTCTTTATTTATTTGTATTTAGATATTTATGATCATCGTGATGACGATAGTAATGGTAATGGTAATGATAATAATAATAATAATAATAATGATAATGATGATAATAATAATGATAATAATAATAGTAATAGTAATAATAGTAATAGTAATAGTTATAGTAATAGTAATGATAATGGTAATGGTAAATGATGATGCTATTATTATTATTATTATTATTATTATTATTATTATTATTATTTTGCAGTGAGTCTGTTGTTATTCCTTTCATGAATGTATCTGCCTAGTCGCCCGAAGCACACCCATTTCTCCCTTTTCTCATCACTGCCCTCCCCTCCCCCACTTTCTGCCCTTCTACCGCTCAAGAGCCCGGATTTACCCCTTGATACGAGACCCTCTTTTTTCCCCGTGACACATAAGGTGTCCCCCTTCCCCTTGATACATTGTACCCCCTTATTAGCTTGACTGTTTGTATCGTCCCTTTTCCCTTCAGTACATTGTACATTGGACATTTTTTCTTTGACACATGACCCGCCCCTTTTCCACCTTGACGTATGGAACGTCCCTCCTACCCTTGTCATATGAAATGCCATCCCTTTTCCCCTTAGAACATTAGTCGTTACTTTTCTCCTTGACACATGACACGTCCTCTTTTTCTAGTTG
>NC_061825.1:1810676-1813176 GCF_019202785.1 Penaeus chinensis
GGCCACGTCTGGGTAGGCCAGGTCTGGGTAGGCCAGGTCTGGGTAGGCCAGGTCTGGGTAGGCCACGTCTGGGTAGGCCAGGTCTGGGTAGGCCACGTCTGGGTAGGCCAGGTCTGGGTAGGCCAGGTCTGGGTAGGCCAGGTCTGGGTAGGCCAGGTCTGGGTAGGCCACGTCTGGGTAGGCCAGGTCTGGGTAGGCCACGTCTGGGTAGGCCAGGTCTGGGTAGGCCACGTCTGGGTAGGCCACGTCTGGGTAGGCCACGTCTGGGTAGGCCAGGTCTGGGTAGGCCAGGTCTGGGTAGGCCAGGTCTGGGTAGGCCAGGTCTGGGTAGGCCACGTCTGGGTAGGCCAGGTCTGGGTAGGCCACGTCTGGGTAGGCCAGGTCTGGGTAGGCCAGGTCTGGGTAGGCCAGGTCTGGGTAGGCCAGGTCTGGGTAGGCCAGGTCTGGGTAGGCCAGGTCTGGGTAGGCCAGGTCTGGGTAGGCCACGTCTGGGTAGGCCAGGTCTGGGTAGGCCAGGTCTGGGTAGGCCAGGTCTGGGTAGGCCAGGTCTGGGTAGGCCACGTCTGGGTAGGCCAGGTCTGGGTAGGCCAGGTCTGGGTAGGCCACGTCTGGGTAGGCCAGGTCTGGGTAGGCCAGGTCTGGGTAGGCCAGGTCTGGGTAGGCCACGTCTGGGTAGGCCAGGTCTGGGTAGGCCAGGTCTGGGTAGGCCAGGTCTGGGTAGGCCACGTCTGGGTAGGCCAGGTCAGTACTTATGTGTGAGCCTTGGCCCCACCTGCATCCCGAGCCTCTTTGTATGGGCGTGCATAATGCATATTGCCGATCATCATTATGCAAACCGCGTAAGCCTAGCCGGCGGTGGGGTCACTTAATGTAGGCTTGAACGCTGTTGGTTGCTGCTGAACTTTTCCTTTCTTGTTTGGACTTTTTTTTTTTTTTTTTTTTTCGTTTTTAGGAGTGATTTTAGGCGTCGAACTGGGGTTTTAAGCTTAGAAATTCAAAACATGCTCGGGCTTCAAAGGTGTATTAAGGGAGGTATCCCCCCCCAGCTCTACCTTCAACGCCATCTACCTTTTCTCGTCCACACACTCTACCCACTGCTCTCCATAAACTCCCCTCGAACCTCTACTTTCTTCACACTTTCATCCACCTTCCACTCCCCATCCGCCTTCCTCCACTCCAACCCTTCCATCCTCCACTCACCGCCCCTCCACCCTCCACACCCCGCCCTTCCACCCTCCACAACCCCGCTCTTCCACCCTCCACTCCCTGTTCTTCCACCCTCCACACCCCGCCCCTCCACCCAAAGCGTACGAAGCAGAAGGGACCCCTCGGCCACGTTGTAACATTCCTCTCCTCCCATCCAGCCCTCACGCCCCGTTCACGCGGCCGACCCGGGGCTGTTCATTCATTCGAAGTGTGTGTTGATGGCCCTGGCGGGGGTGGGGGTGGGGCGGGGGGGGGTGAATGGAGAGGAAGAGGGGAGGGTTTGGCTGGGTGGGGGCTGGAGTTTGGCCAGGAGGGGGAGGGGTTGGCCAGGAGGGGGGAGGGGTTGTTTCTGATCGTGGTGCCCTCTCCTGTTCTGGGACTACCATCTGCAAACCATCTGCTGTTGGTGTTGTTGATTCCGAGTTGATTTGGTACCTTTTTTGCTTTGTTGATGGAGGGATATCTCGTATGCATATAATCTGTCTATATATCATATGTTCCACTGCCTAATTGTCTATTTGTATTTATCTGTCTATCTGTCTACACACACACACACGTGTGTGTGTGTGTGTGTGTCTGTGTCTGTGTCTGTGTGTGTAAAAATGGATAGATAGATATAGACTTTTATATATATTTTTTTGGTATGTATTTATATATTTTTTTAATTATGTCCCCTTGTTCTAACAGTATAGCTGCATTTTGATTTGATTCTTTAGGCTTATATCTGTTTTGTTTCTTCCAGGTATGTGATGGTTGGTGGTGGTCTATTAGCGTACAGTATCGTCAGGTAAGAACTTAAGAGAACTGTATTATTTTTGTTATTGTTATCATTATTATTGTTATTATTATTATTATTATTATTATTATTATTATTATTATTATTATTATTATTGTTACTATTATTATTATTATTATTATTATTATTATTATTATTATTATTATTAGTATTATTATTATTGTTATTGTTATTGCTATTGTTATTGTTATTGTTATTGTTATTGTTATTATTATTATTATTATTATTATTATTATTATTATTATTATTATTATTATTATTATTATTATTATTATTATTAATTATTAATATTATTATTAATTGTTATTCTTTTTTTATTATAATTTTTTATTATAATTGTTATTATTTTTACTATTGTTATTATAATTATCATGATCATTATTATTATCATTATCAGTATTATTATGTAGCGTTTTCGATCAGATCATCTTTTCCTTGGGAGATTACCTCTGCGTAAGCCATAGATATGCGACGCACTTCTCACATCCTAGATGTCGC
>NC_061825.1:1835676-1838176 GCF_019202785.1 Penaeus chinensis
TGTGTGAATACAAAAGCTGCTAAACATTGCATCAAATTAATATCGAGCTGGTTTTCCTTGGACCTCTGATTATTGAGATAATGTAATCAAATGGTGAAGCAGTAATCAGTATTTTTTTTATTTTTATTATCCCTTGATAGTGCATAGGTTTTGTGTGTGTGTGTGTGTGTGTGTGTGTGTGTGTGTGTGTGTGTGTGTGTGTGTGTGGTGTGTGTGTGTGTGTGTGTGTGTGTGTGTGTGTGTGTGTGTGTGTGTGTGTGTGTGTGTGTGTGTGTGTGTGAGTGTGAGTGTGAGTGTGAGTGTGAGTGTGAGTGTGAGTGTGTGTGTGTGTGTGTGTGTGTGTGTGTGTGTGTGTTGGCTCATGCGCACGTGAGCATGTGTACGTGTTGGCTCATGCGCACGTGAGCATGTGTACGTGTGTTTATATCCCCCAAGTGAACCTCGTGTGAGTCGCATCGGACGGATTTCGAACTGGTGCTAGCTGGTTCAAGCGTGTCGAGAGGTCGCCTTGGCGTGGCCAGTCTCCGCATCGTATTTATTCTCGTCCCTTCGCCCAGGTCGCGATCTGCGGTCCTCCTCTCTCGAAGAAGCTCTCGCGAGACCGGCCCCGCGAGCTGCTTGGGTTCGCACGTTTCTTCGCCGTTCTCGGGCCTTATAAAAGCCTCTGGTCTGGTTCACGGGGCGGGTCGTGGCCTACACTCCGGCCATGGTAACAGCGAGGGCGATGCGAGAGGCGGACGCGCGCTCGGGATATTTTAGACCTCTTATCCGTTGCGCCGCTTATCTGGCCGAGGGGACGTTCACCTTCCTTGGGCCAGGTGGTGGTGATGGCGAGGGGGGTTGCCGGGTCTTCCGTTGCCGTTGCCGCTTTCGTAACTTGTCGGTGTGGCCGTCGTTCTTGTGGACTCTAATTAATGTTTCCGTTTTTAAATTGGTTTCATTGTTTGTTGTTGTCGTCGTCGTCTTTGTTGTTGTAATTGTTGTTGTTGTTGTTGCTGTTGCTGTTGGCAGTGTTGGCGGCTGCTGCTGTTGCCGTTGCAGTTTTCGTCATCAACATTCCTGTTATCGTTTTCATTGGTATCGTTGTTGTTATCTTCATTGCAGCTGCCATTGTTGTAATTGCCGTCGATGTCCTTCCTCCTATCATTGTTGCCATGGCTGTATTTGTTGCAGATATTATTGTTGTTGATGTTGCCACGTGTCCTCATTTCTGCTCCGCTTCTTGACCCGAACTATCGGTTGCCGAGGTCGCGCCTGAGCCGGACCAGCATTTCGACACAGCCTCGCCTGGGTGTGTTTTACTGTGTAATTCAATCACTACTGAATCATTTTGTTGCTGATCACGTTACCGTTGTTGTTGTTGTTGTTGTTGTTGTTGTTGTTGTTGTTGTTGTTATTATTATTATTCTACTTCTTCCTTTATATATAAACAGCATATGTATATCAATTATTAAATCAATACATAAATGTGCACGCACACACACACACACACACACACACACACACACACACACACACACACACACACACACACACACACACACACACACACACACACACACACCGCGCGTTTTAGCGAAGATTTATTTGTATAAATTAAAAAGAAGATACAATATCTATTGTGAAAGAGTCAAAACAAATTGAATCCCTAAATGTATTATTTTCTTAACATACTTCTGTTTATATATAGCTTGCATGTGTATTGTTGCTTATCTCTCTTAGATTATGGTAAGTACATTCATATCATTGAGGATATCGTATCGTATTTTTAGGGTAAAAAACTGTCTTATGTATCGAAAGATACGGTGTGTGTGTGTGTGTGTGTGTGTGTGTGTGTGTGTGTGTGTGTGTGTGTGTGTGTGTGTGTGTGTGTGTGTGTGTGTGTGTGCGCGCGCGCGGTGTTAGAGAGAGAGATAGAGAGATAGAGATAGAGATAGAGATAGAGATAGAGATAGAGATAGAGATAGAGACAGTCACTCAGTGAGAGACACAGAGAGAACTGTGTACTCCTAGGTTGTGCGATTCCGTCAGAAATAATGTTCAGCCTTAAGTAATGACCATAGAATAGGGAGGACGCGCAACAGGAAATGAAGTAATTTCATAATCGTTGATGATGTCATGTTACCCAAACTAAGCCTGATGGATGCGGGGGCATTATCGAACCCACGGGTGCACTCGTTCTCACACTGGATGTATTTTGTTTTTGTTTTTTATAATTTTCTCTTCTCGTTTCTGACTGTTGAGGCGCCTGGAAAGTCCGAGGTTCGTGGTGCCAGGTGTGCCCGTCATTTCTGTCCAGGTGTGTTTCTTCAGGGGCATGGGAAGAAAGTAAGAAAAAAAATAAAGAAAAAATAACTTCGCACATAGGAAAAGAAATGGGATTATGAGGTTGTCATGTGGGAGAGACGCTGACACTTACTGCCGTATTATTCAGCCGCATGATGTCATGTCTACTTATCTCCCCCTCCTCTTTCTTACGGCTAAAGTGGCACTCCTTGTT
>NC_061825.1:1858176-1860676 GCF_019202785.1 Penaeus chinensis
AACGAAAGAGAGACAGGAGCTCGTAAAAACCAAAACGGGCCAATGACTCGGGTGTTGCTATGGGTGTGGTATTGGGGACCTAGTTGGTGTTTTAGTTCATTCTATCTGTAGCTATCTGTTTTGATTTCGCTATCTGTCTGGTCTTGTTACTATTTTTAACTGTTTATCTCCACACACACACACACACACACACACACACACACACACACACACACACACACACACACACACACACACACACACACACACACACACACACACATATGCATACATATACACATACACATACACATACACATACACATACACATACACATACACATACACATAGGGAGATGGAGACAGAGAGGGGGAAAGAGAGAAAGGAAGAAGAGAGAGAGAGAGAGAGAGAGAGAGAGAGAGAGAGAGAGAGAGAGAGAGAGAGAGAGAGAGAGAGAGAGAGAGAGAGAGAGAGAGAGAGAGAGAGAGAAACGAGAAACGAGAGGGAGAGAGAAGGAGAAACGAAAGGGAGAGAGAAGGATAAACGAGAGGGAGAGAGAAGGAGAAACGAGAGGGAGAGAGAAGGAGAAACGAGAGGGAGAGAGAAGGAGAAACGATATGGAGAGAGAAGGAGAAACGATATGGAGAGAGAAGGAGAAACGAGAGGGAGAGAGAAGGAGAAACTAGAAGGAGAGAGAAAGAGGAAGAAGGGAGAGGGAGAGAGATAGAGATAGAGAGGAAGCAGGGTTTGGGGAGGTTGAAGTTCGTGATCGGCGTCAAGTGTGAGTTGATTGGCATTTTACCTGGGGCGAGAACTGGGTCATAGAGGGTGGGAGGGAGAGGGAGGGAGGAGGGGATGTAGAGGAACGGTGGGTTGGGAGGGAGGGAGGGAGGGAGGGAGGGAGGGAGGAAGGAAGGAAGGGAGGAAGGAAGGGAAGACGAAGGAAGGAGGAAGGAAGGGAGGGAGGGAGGGAGGGAGGGAGGGAGGGAGGGAGGGAGGGAGGGAGGGAGGGAGGGAGGGAGGGATGATGGAAGGGGAGGGGCGAGAAGGGAGAAAGAAAGAAAGAAAAAAAGAGAGAAGGGAGAAAAGAAGGCAAGGAAGGAGGTAATGGCAGTGTTACGGCAAAATGCGTTGTTGCAGGCTGAGTCAGACATCAACAAAAACAACAGCATTTGCAGCATCAACAACAACAACAACTACAGTAGCAACTACAATGCCAAGAACAACAAGAGGAAAGGCTGTTTAGATGTGGTGTTAAACCGGGACATGGAAGAAGGAGGGGGGGGGGGGGAGCTTACCCTCAGCTGACTTGTCTTCTCTTTGGTCGATAGCTGATGACCACACCGGGTGTCGTCGGCCGCTTGCCATCGACGCTCAAGGAGGAACTCGCCCGTCCTCCTCCTCCTCGTCTTCTTCTTCTTCTTCTTCTTCTTCTTCTTCTGATTCTACTTCTTTTTGTTCTTCTTCTGATTCTTCTTCTTTTTCTGATTCTTCTGATTCTAATCCTTCCTTGTATTTTTTTTTTCTGATTCTTCTTCTGATTCTTATTCTTCCTTTTATTCTCTTTCTGATTCTTATGCATGTTCTTCCTCCTCCTTATCCTCTCCTTCTTCATCTTGCTCTTTATCCTCACTATTCCATCTTCCTCATTCCATCTGCTTTCTCTTCTTTTCTTTTTTCTTATTTCCCCCCCCCCTTTGTTTTTCCTTTTTTTCTGTTTTCCTTATTCTTCTGTTGTCTTCCTCCTCCTACTCTTTATCCTTCTCCTTCCCCCAACTCGACTACTTGTAAAATTATGCTTCTACGTACGAATGTATCATTATGCATTATAAACATGCAAGATTATAGAGCCTAATGTGTATTACTTCATATTTTAAACCACCTGCAGTGCAAAGGTTGAAAAGGGATGAAAGGAAGAAAGCAAGCAAGCAAGCAAGCAATAATAATAAATAAATAAATAAATAAAGAAAGAAAGAAGAAAGAAAGAAAGAAAGAAAGAAAGGAGAGGAAAGGAGGAGAGGAGAGGAGAGGAGAGGAGAGAGAAAAAATGCAGTCTCCAGCGTGTTGTTATATTATCCTATAAAGCTCGCCGTCCGTGAACGTTATTTACATTCCTTTATTGATTTTTTTTTTTTTTTTTTTTTATTCTTTATCTTTTGGAAGTTATATTTATATACATCTTTCATACAGGATCCTTTAAACGAGGTCAGAGCAAAGGGAAACGAGTAGTGACGTAGGATAGGGGGAGGGGGAAGGGGAGGTCCGAGGGGGATGTCTGCGCAGAGGCGGCGTAGGTCTGAAGGATGTGCAGGGTATGGGAGCAAGGCGATAGGGGGTTGCATGGGGCGGGGAAGGCTGGAATAAAGAGGGGGGGGGGGTAGAGAAAGAGGTGGAAGGAAGGCAGGAAGGAAGGAAGGGAGGAAGGGAGGAAGGGAGGAAGGGAGGAAGGGAGAGGGAGGGAGGGAGGGAGGGAGGAGGGAGGGAGGGAGGGAGGGAGGGAGGAGGAAGGAAGGAAGGAAG
>NC_061825.1:1865676-1883176 GCF_019202785.1 Penaeus chinensis
CCATTAATATACAGAGGGCGTCCTATCCCTTGCCCTATACTCTCTTTGCCGCGGAGCCTTTCCATGTAAGGGTATAATCACATGATGAGGAAAAGGGGGAGAAATAGGACGGCGAGGGGATGGCGGAAGGAAGCAAGGGGAGAGGAAGAGGGAGAGAAAGGTCTAGAAGGAAGGGGGGGGATATGGAAGGGAAGGAAGGGCGAGATGCTTCATCGACAGAGGGGAAGAAACGAGATGGGTTGAGTTGGCAAGAAGAGATAAAGCAGGTCGGTTTTGTTCATAGTCTACGTCCTCTTGCGGGCTCATCGCTCTCGCGCGCCGACGCAACACACTTCCAGTCGGGAAACGTTTTCTAGGCTCAGGCCCATGACGTCGTGTATGTATGTGTATATATATATGTATGTATGTATGTATATATATATATGTATATATGTATGTATGTATGTATGTATGTATATACGTACATACGTACGTATGTATGTATATACGTACGTACGTATGTATGCATTTATGTATGTATATACGTACGTAAGTATTTATGTATGTACGTACGTGCGTTTGTATGTGTATGTATTTATATGCGTACGTAAATATGTATATACACACATGCACACGCACGCACGCGCGCGCGCACACACACACGCGCACAATGCACTCGCACATGCACACGCAAATTCGATTTGATTTGTTAAAAATTATTTACAGAACAATGTACATGCCATGCAAAAAAATAAAAAAATAAAAAAAAGGGGGGTAAGACGCTGTAGCATCTATTAAAACTAACTATGCTTCTATTTTTGTAAATGGCTGTCAATCAAACATATTTTATACATGCCTGAAGGGCTGTGCCATTATGTCTACATTATTCACATATCAAGTTGGCAAAAAAAAAAAAAAAAATTGTCACTAATTATACCAAAGACAAGACCAGTGTCTATAATAAAATTAATGTAATCAATAAGTGCTGTTTGATCGATAGGATGCAGTTTTCGAGCATCAAAGTAAGTAATGTGTAAGATTATGCGACTTGGGCGCCTTGCACATTTGCAGTGATGATATTAGATTAGCTTTGCCCCCAAAACTGCATCCTGTACATAACGTATAGTGTACTGACATCTTATGCGTAGCCTGGTTAGTGTAACCGACTGTCTCCGAGTCAGTCCATTATAGACTTTATATGGTTAGTCTATACCAGATGACCCCACAGTACTTTCATAATGTCAAATAGTAAAAAGTCAATTTTTCTTCATTTTTTTTTTTTTTTTTCGCTGATCCAGACCTGGCCCTCATAATCTCGGAGACAGCTGAAAACACGTCCCCCCCAAAAAAAAAATAAAAATTGTTTTAGAGATAATGGTTCTGCGTAGTTTGGTTCTTCACGGGAGAGTGCTAGTTTGGCTAACTGCTCCACCTTGTTATAGGTTGATATTCCTATATTCCTATGGCAGGGTATCCAGTTTAGTAACACTTTGGTATACCTTGCTCTGATACGCTAGAAATTTGGTGTAAGATATTCCTAGTTACTAAATGCAGTAAGTGAGAGAGAGAAAGAGAAAGAGAAAGAGAGAGAGAGAGAGAGAGAGAGAGAGAGAGAGAGAGAGAGAGAGAGAGAGAGAGAAAGAGAAAGAGAAAGAGAAAGAGAAGAGAGAGAGAGAGAGAGAGAGAGAGAGAGAGAGAGAGAGAGAGAGAGAGAGAGAGAGAGAGAGAGAGAGAGAGAGAGAGAGAGAGATGGGGGGTGGGGGGAGAGGGGAGGAGAGAAAGCTATCTACTTTTACAGTGCAACTGTTTGCGCAGGATTTTCTGGGGCAAATTGCCTTATCTGCTCATTCCTTGGCTGGGAATGTTTGCTTGCAAACCGTAGTGGAAAAGTTCGCTAAAAGTCCAGCGACGTCCGTGTGATAAAGAAAAGATGTGCGGAAAAGGCTCCGTAAAAGTGCAAGGACGAGCCCAAGCCGAACGAGCACGTCTCGAGCACCGACAAGACGTTGAGGCAAGGACGTGACGGGTTTACGTCCTTACGGGAAATTGGCGAGAGTGAATATGAGCGAGAGGATTTTTTTTTATTTTTCTCCGTGTCTTTTCTTTTCTTTTCGTTCCCTCACTCCTTCGTTGAGACTGGGGGGCGGGGGGGGGGGGGGGGGCTGTGGGTGTTTTGAGGAGAAAGGACGAAGTGAAGAATACCGGAAGTGGTGGGGTTGGAGGCGAGGGCGGAACCGATTTTTTAAGAGAGGGTCGGCGGGCAGGAAGGCAGGCAAGCAGACAGGAAGATAGGCCGGCAAGCAAACAAGCGGGCAAGCAGACAGGAAGATAGGCCGGCAAGCAAACAAGCGGGCAAGCATATAGGCAAGCAGACAGAGACATGCAAGCAGGTAGGCAGGCAAGCAAGCATATAGGTAGACCGGCAGGCAGATGAGCAGGTTCGCAGTCAAGTAGACAAACAGGCAGGCAGCCATTTATCCAGGGAGAAAAGGAAAAGCTTGGCGACTTCAAGTACATTGTTGAGAGGGATTCTAAAAGAATAAAGAGGCAAGATATGAGCATAATTGCGGCTGTGGCAAGAAACAGACATCGCCCAAATGCCCGAAATGGGTCTTCCAGGAATCGCCTCGCGGAAATCATCGACTGTCTCTAGAAAAGGGGAGTGTTGTGTCTAGGTCTCTCTCTCTCTCTCTCTCTCTCAGCGTCTCTCTCTCTCTCTCTCTCTCTCTCTCCCTCCCTCCCTCCCTCCTCCTCTCCTCCCTCCCTCTCCTCCCTCCCTCCCTCTCCCTCCCCCTCTCTCCTGCCCCTCCCTCCCTCCCTCCCTCCCTCCCTCTCCCTCCCCCCCTCTCTCCCCCCCCTCTCTCTCTCTCTCTCCCCCTCTCTCTCCCCTCTCTCTCCCCCCCTCTCCCTCCCTCCCTCCTTCCTTCCTTCCTTCCTTCCTTCCTTCCTTCCTTCTCTCTCTCCTCTCTTCTCTCTCTCTCTCTCTCTCTCCTCTCCCTCCCCCTCCCCCCCCCTCCCTCCCTCCCTCTCCCTCCCCTCTCCTCCCCCCCCCTCTCTCCCCCCCCCTCTCTCTCTCTCTCCCCCCTCTCTCTCCCCTCTCTCTCCCTCCCCTCTCCCTCCCTCCCTCCCTCCTTCCTTCCTTCCTTCCCTTCCCTTTCCCTTCCTCTCTCTCTCTCTCTCTCAATCTCTCTCCTCTCCCCCCTCCCCCCTCCCTCCCTTCCCTCCCTCCCTCCCTCCCCCCCTCTCCCTCCCCCCCTCTCTCCCCCCCCCTCTCTCTCACTCTCTTCCCCCCCTCACTCTCCCCTCTCTCTGCCCCTCCCTCTCCCTCCCTCCCTCCCTCCTTCCTTCCTCTTCCTTCCTTCCTTCTCTCTCTCTCTCTCTGTCACTCTCTCTCTCTCTCTCCCTCCCTCCCGTCCCTCCCCTCCCTCCCTCCCGTCCCTCCCCTCCCTCTCCCTCCCCCCCTCTCTCCCCCCCCCCTCTCCTCTCATCTCTCCCCCCACTTCTCTCTCCCCCTCTCTCCCCCCCTCTCCCTCCCGTCCTTCCTTCCTTCCTTCCTTCCTTCCTTCCTTCCTTCCTCTCTCTCTCTCTCTCCTCTCTTCTCTCTCTCTCTCTCTCCCTCACTCCCTCCCTCCTCCCTCCCTCCCTTCTCTCCCATCCTCCTCCTCCCTCTCTCACCCCCAACCTCTTCTCTCTCTCTCTCATTTCCCCCCTCTCTCCCCCCCCCGTCTCCCTCCCCTCTCTCTCCCCCCCTCTCCCTCCCTCCACCTTCCTTCCTTCCTTCCTCCTTCCTTCTCTCATCTCTCACTCTCTCTCATCTTCATCTCTCTCCATCTTCAACCTCTCTCTCCATCTCTCTCTCCCTCTCTCCCCTCGCTCCCTCTCTCCCTCTCAATCCCTCTCTCACCATCTCTCCCTCTCTCCCCTCTCTCCCTCCCTCCCTCCCTCCCCTCCCCCTTCCTTCCCTGCTTCCCTCCTTCCCTCCTTCCCTCCCTCCTCTTCTCTTCTCTTCTCTTCTCTTCCTTCTATTCTCTCCTCCTCTCTCTACATGAGACACTCGACAGGGAGACTGCCATTTCGCCCCTGCTTTCGATGGTCGTCGATGCCGATCGTCAGGGAGGTAGGCGGGGTTTCGAGCGACGGGAAGGTGTAGTCTTCGGGCGAAGGAGGATTTTGAAGCTTCTTTGGTTTCACAGCGAAGAGACGACGGCAGTAGGGGCGTGGGAGAAAAGGGAGAAAGGTGACGCCCGTGGAGGGAGAGGTAGTGGAGAAGAAGAAAGATGTTGCAAGATAGGTGCAGATGTTGCAAGATAGATACTGACGTTCACGTTTCAAGATAGGCACCTATGTTACAAATAGATATTGACGTTGCAGTGACCGCCTGGGTTTTAGCCTTTGGCGGATGTGATGAGTGCCATACCCCCTGGCGTAAGGTAAGGCGCCTGGATTAATGGCAAATGATCTCGGCGTCGCGTCCTCCGTCCCCGACAAGAGAAGCAGTTTTGTTGCTACTCCTCTTGGCCGCAGTCACTCGACCGAGGACAAATATATTTCGGAGGAAAGTTCAAGGTGCGTTATTTTCTTCTTCTCTTATCTTTTTTTTTCTTATTTCTCTTCTCCTTCTTCTTCTTCCTCCTTCTTCTTCTTCTTCTTCCTTCTTCTTCTTCTTGCTTTGCTTTTTGCATTTTTTTTGCTTTGTTATTGGTGATATTTTTAATTTGTTGATCCCTTAGTAGTCCTTCTTTTGGTTAATGGATACACATTATCTATCTTCTTCCATTTATTTTTTTTCTTCTTACTTCCCCTTCTTCTTCTTCATCTTCTTCTTCTTCGTTCTCTTGTTCTTCTCTTCTTCTTCTTCCTTCTTTCTTTTTCTTCTTCCTCTTCATCTTCTTCCTTCTTCCCTTCTCTTCCTTTGCTTCTTTTGTTTTGTTTTGTTTAGTTATTGGTGAATGTTTTTTTTATTGTTGATTCTCTATTGTTGTTTTTTGGTACTGATACATATTTTATGATTCACTATACATGTTCGTTTGTTTTTCCCTTCAAGCTGTCCATGTGTAAAGAAAGGCGATGTCATGTATCACCAATCACACCAGGTCTATTTTCGGTTCTATTTTTGCCAGACCCTCTTCTCCTTTCCCCGGCTTTCTCTTGTTTTCCCCCCAATGCGGATACACAAGCAAACATCACAGGAGTGATTTAGAGGCATCATGAGCTTTTCTTCTCTTGCTTAGGGCGGCCCGAGGTGCAGCCAGCGCTCGCCAAGGGTGAGAGGAGGTGAGTTGGGGGGGTGAGAAACTAACAATGAACAGCTTTTGCAAAAACGCCGCGTAAAACCAGGGCGGGGCTTTGTGGTCTTAATGTCTGCAAAGACCCGGGTTCCTACAACTGGCACCCCTCCCAGGTAAACATGTCAATGATTAGCTGAGGGAGAGCACGACCTTGAGGACCTTGGTGAAGCAGAAAGAAGCAACCATCCCCCCCCCCCACCAAACCACCACTTTTTTTCTCTCATCCCTTCTCTCTTCTCGTCTCCTCCTCTCTCCTCAATCTCTCTCCCTCTCTCAATCGGATCATCTCTCTCTCTCAGCTCTCTGCTACTCTCTCTCTCTCCTCTCTCTCCTCTCTTTCGCGGTTATTGTTCGTTTTTCTCGCTCCCCTTACCCCTCATTCGTTTCCTCAATTCCTCTCTGTCTTGTCTTTCTTGTTTGTCGTCCACTGGCGTAATAGGATTATCAAATAATCACTCTCTCTCTCGTCGTTCCACATCTCCTCTCTCTCACCGCTCACTCATCCTCGATCTCCTCTCTCTCCTTACGCACTCCTCTCGTCTCTCTCTCTCTCTCTCTCTCTCGATCTCTCTTATCCCTCACTCCCCCCCTCTCTTGCCTCCCCCACCAGAAAAATGAAGAACCTCTCTTTCCTCCTTCTTTGCTGCTACCCCCTCCTATTCCTCTCTCTACCCCCCCTCTCGTTCCCCCCTCTCGTTCCCCCTCTCCTCCCTCCGTCTCTCCCCCCCCTCTCTCTCCCCCCCTCTCTCCCGTCCCCCCTTCTCTCTCTTTATTTTCTCCCTTTTTCACTTTCTCTTTTTTCTTTTTCTCTTTTCGCTTTCTCTCCTAATTTTTCTTTCTTTGCTTTTTCCCTTCTTTTATTTGCTCTCTCTCTCTTCTCTCTTCTCCTCTCTCTCTCTCTTCTATACTCATGGTCGCTCCCTCCCTCCCTCCCTCCCTCCTCCTCCCTCTCCCCCCCTCCCTCCCCCCCCCTCCCCCCCCCTCTCTCTCCTCCCCCCCCTCTCTCCCCCCCCTCCCCCCCTCTCCCCCCCCCCTCTCCCCCCCCTCCCCCTTTCCTCCCCCTTTCCCTTCCCTTTCCCTTTCCCTTCCTTCCTTCCTTCCTTCTCCCCCCTCTCATCCCCTCTCTTCTTTCTCCATCCTCTCTCCTCCCAAACCCCTCTCTCCCTCTTTTCTCTCCCCTCCCCCCTTTCCCCCCCTCCCCCCTCCCCCCCTCCCTCCCTCCTCCTCCTTCCTTTCCCTGCTTCCCTCCTTCCCCCTTCCCTCCCTCCTCTTCTCTTCCTTCTCTTCTCTTTCTCTCTTTTCTCTCTTTTTTACATGAGCTGACCGAGGGGGAACTGCCATTTCGCCCCTGCTTTCGATGGTCGTCGATGCCGATCGTCAGGGAGGTAGGCGGGGTTTTGAGCGACGGGAAGGTGTAGTCGTCGGGCGAAGGAGGATTTTGAAGCTTCTTTGGTTTCACAGCGAAGAGACGACGGCAGTAGGGGCGTGGGAGAAAAGGGAGAAAGGTACGCCCGTGGAGGGAGAGGTAGTGGAGAAGAAGAAAGATGTTGCAAGATAGGTGCAGATGTTGCAAGATTGATACTGACGTTCACGTTTCAAGATAGGCACCTATGTTACAAATAGATATTGACGTTGCAGTGACCGCCTGGGTTTTAGCCTTTGGCGGATGTATGAGTGCCATACCCCCTGGCGTAAGGTAAGGCGCCTGGATTAATGGCAATGATCTCGGCGTCGCGTCTCCGTCCCCGCAAGAGAAGCTGTGTTGTTGGCTACTCTCTTGGCCGCAGTCACTCGACCGAGGACAAATATATTTCGGAGGGAAAGTTCAAGGTTGCGTTTTTTTCTTCTTCTCTTTCTTCTTTTTTTTTTTTTTTTCTTCTTCTTCTCCTTCTTCTTCTTCTTCTTCTTTGCTTTTGCTTTTGCTTTTTTTTTGCTTTGTTATTGGTGATACTTTTATTGTTGATCCCTTAGTCGTTCTTTTGGTTACTGATACACATTATATATCTTTTTATTTTTTTCTTCTTCTTCCCCTTCTTCTTCTTCTTCTTCTTCTTCTTCTTCTTCTTCTTCTTCTTCTTCTTCTTCTTCTTCTTCTTCTTCTTCTTCTTCTTCTTCTTCTTCTTCTTCTTCTTCTTCTTCTTCTTCTTCTTCTTCTTCTTCTTCTTCTTCTTCTTCTTCTTCTTCTTCTTCTTCTTCTTCTTCTTCTTCTTCTTCTTCTTCTTCTTCTTCTTCTTCTTTGCTTCTTTTGTTTTGTTTTGTTTAGTTATTGGTGATGTTTTATTTATTGTTGATCTCTTAGTTGTTGTTTTGGTTACTGATACATATTTTAGTTTCACTGATACATGTTCGTTTGTTTTCCCTTCAAGCTGTCCATGTTGTAAAGATAGCGATGTCATGTATCACCAATCACTCCAGGTCTATTTTCGGGTCTGTTTTCGGCCAGACCCTCTTCGCTTCCCGGCGTTTCTCTTGTTTTCCCCCAATGCGGATTACACAAGCAAACATCACAGGAGGGATTAGAGGCATCATGAGCTTTCTTCTTTGCTTAGCGGCCCGAGGTGCAGCCAGCGCTCGGCCAAGGGTGAGAGGGAGGGAGAGGGGGGGGGGGGGGAGAGAACTATCAGATGAACAGCTTTTGCAAAACGCCGTAAAATCCAGGGCGGCTTTGTGGTCTTAATGTCTGCTAAGACCCGGGTTCCTACACGTGGCACACCTCCAAGGTAAACATGTCAATGATTAGCTGAGGGAGAGCACGACCTTGAGGACCTTGGTGAAGCAGGAGAAGCACCTCCCCCCCCCCACCACCACCACTTTTTTTCTCTCTCCCTTTCTCTCTCTCTCTCTCTCTCTCTCTCTCTCTCTCTCTCTCTCTCTCTCTCTCTCTCTCTCTCTCTCTCTCTCTCTCTCTCTCTCTCTCTCTCTTTTTGCGGTTTCGTTTTTCTCGCTCCCCTTCCCCTTCATTCGTTCCTCACTTTCCTCTCTGTCTTTGTCTTTCTTGTTTGTCGTCCACTGGGCGTAATAGATTTATCAAATCAAATCTCTCTCTCTCTCACTCTCTCTCTCTCTCTCTCTCTCTCTCTCTCTCTCTCTCTCTCTCTCTCTCTCTCTCTCTCTCTCTCTCTCTCTCTCTCTCTCTCTCTTCCCTCACTCCCCCCCTCTCTTTGCCTCCCCCACCTCTCTTTCCTCCTTCTTTGCTGCTCCCCCTCTCTATTCCTCTCTCTTCCCCCCTCTCTTCCCCCCTCTCTCCCCCCTCTCTCCCTCCTCTCTCCCCCCCCTCTCTCCCCCCTCTCTCCCCCCTCTCTCTCTTTTTTTCTCCCTTTTTCACTTTCTCTTTTTTCTTTTTCTCTCTGTTTCGCTTTCTCTCTTAATTTTTCTCTTTGCTTTTCCCTTTCTCTTTTTTGCTCTCTCTCTCTCTCTCTCTCTCTCTCTCTCTCTCTCTCTCTCTCTCTCTCTCTCTCTCTCTCTCTCTCTCTCTCTCTCTCTCTCTCTCTCTCTCTCTGTGCCAGCTGTGCCAAAATGAGCAGTCTCTAGTGTTATGGAGGACCAGCTGTGTGGAAGGTGGCTGAAGCGACCATGCCTGGGAAAATGGTCTACTGACTGAAAAACGTTGTGTTTAACGGTGAATATGAAAGGAATATCGCATTACTGGCGTCTGTTATTCCGATAAAGTGGCACGAATTCGGCGTCGGACGCTGAGAAGTGAGATGACACCCACCGGATCACGGCGTCGGGTGGACAGTCACCGTGTCGAGGCGGGCAAGGGTCGGTTACAAAATGGGGGTTACGGTGATGCAAGGGGTCGGGGATGTGAGGACGTGCGGTGTTGTGATGCGGCTGATTACGTGACTTGTGGAAGTGAATATTCTCTTTCTGGGGGGGCTGAGGAGGTGACTTTCGCCTCCTCCTCCTCTTCCCCTTCCCCTTCCCTTTCCTCCCCCCACGCTTAGTCCCTCACTGTGGGGTTTCGGCTTGTCAGCAGTGGGCATAATCTGTCAGAATGTGTCAAAATCTGTCTGCAGTGGTATTCGACGACCTCTCTCTCTCTCTCTCTCTCTCTCTCTCTCTCTCTCTCTCTCTCTCTCTCTCTCTCTCTCTCTCTCTCTCTCTCTCTCTCTCTCTCTCCCCCTCTCTCTCTCTCTCTCTCCCTCCCTCCCTCCCTCCCTCCCTCCCTCCTCCCTCCCTCCCTCCCTCCCTCCCTCCTTCCTCCTTCCCTCCCTCTCCTCTCCCCCCCCCTCCCTCCTTCCCTCCCTCCCTCCCTCCCTCCCTCCCTCCCTCCCTTCCTCCCTCCCCCCTCTTCCTCTCCTTCCTCTCCCTCCTTCCCTGCCTGCATGCCTGTTTTCTCTTTCTTTGTCTCTCTCTCTCATTCGCTCTTTCCCCTTTTCTCCGTCTTTCTCTCTCTTTCTCTCGCCAGTCGAACCGCCGTGAACCGAAGAGTCGGCAGTATCTTGTGGTTCGGGCGATACGTGAGACGAGGGGAACCCGCCCGGCCCTGATTTTTATGTCGTATCGGAACGGGATATGCATACAAGGCGTGTGATAGCGTCTCTGGGCCGTTCCCTCTTTCTGCCTACTTGCTCTTTCCCGATTTACTGCGTTGCTTGTCTCTCTCTCTCTCTTGCTCGCATGGCCTGCATCTTTCGGTCGTCCTTCGACCCTCTTGCTCCCCATGCAATTTTGAGGTTTGTTTGTTAACCTGTTTGCTTCTCCTGTCTTGTGCGTGTTTTATTCTGTAATCCCTGTTTCCCTCTCTTCTCTCGCTTCTCTCAGTCGTTCTGTCGTATATGTTGTATCTGTCGTATCTGTCAAGATTTTCCACTGTTTTGATCTAAGTTCTTGATTTTCAGTGTTTCTGATTCTCTCTCTCTCTCTCTCTCTCTCTCTCTCTCTCTCTCTCTCTCTCTCTCTCTCTCTCTCTCTCTCTCTCTCTCTCTCTCTCTCTCTCTCTCTTCCTCTCTCTCTCTCTCTCTCTCTCTCTCTCTCTCTCTCTCTCTCTCTCTCTCTCTCTCTCTCTCTCTCTCTCTCTCTCTCTCTCTCTCTCTCCTCTTCTCTCTCTCTCTCTCTCTCTCTCTCTCTCTCTCTCTCTCTCTCTCTCTCTCTCTCACTCTCTCTCTCTCTCTCTCTCTCTCTCCTCTCTCTCCTCTCTCTCTCTCTCTCTCCTCCCTCCCTCCCTCCCTCCCTCCCTCCCTCCCTCCCTCTCTCTCTCTCTCTCTCTATCTCTCTCTATCTCTCTCTCTCTCTCTCTTTCTCTTTCTCTTTTCTCTCTCTCTCTCTCTCCCTCTCTCTCTCTCCCCCTCCCTCCCTCCCTCCCTCCCTCCCTCCCTCCCTCTCTCCCTCTCCCTCCCTCTCAATCCCTCTCCCTCTCCCTCCCTCCCTCCCTCCTTCCTTCCTCCCTCCTTCCTTCCTCCCTCCCTCCTTCCTTCCTTCCTCCCTCCTTCCTTCCTCCCTCCTTCCTTCCTCCCTCCTCCCTCTCTCTCCTCCCTCCTTTCTTCCCCCCTCCTTTCTTCCCCCCTCTTTATCTCTGTTTCCCTCTTTCTTCCCTTCTTCCTCGTTCTCTCTCTCTCACACCAGGATTTTACGGCCTGTATAATACCTCTGCAGTATTCCTGTATTCTTTTTCTTTTCATTCTTCATATATCTGTTGATAATTTTCGGAGATTTTGTTTTTTCTTCAAAAATTGATACAGCGAGTCAATCAAGTCATCGACGCAATCGGTCATTCATTCAGCCAGTCAGTCAGTCAAGTCAGTCAAGTTGTTTCGGTTTCCTTTCAGTATGTCAAGGCTGCCATGTAGCTATTCATTTCCATTTACTTAGGCAGTAAATTTATGCGAGTGCCGAAAGCCGAAAAAACGCTTACATACGTGGGATTGTGAAAGCCAAAAAAAACTCGTATATGTGAATTCTTAAAAAAAAAAAAAAAAAAAAAACTATGTGAATTCTTAAAAAAAAAAAAAAATGTGACTTCTGAAAGCCGAAACAACAATTTGATCTGCGATTTAAACAATTGCTGTCAAATGAGTAATTCAAGCCGGCTCTGTAATTCAGTCCGTCTTGCTGTCAAGGCAGACGTAGTTCAAAAGCCAGACCAGATAATGGAAATGTCAATTAGTGGTTACAAGGATCATATTGGTTAACTTCTCATGTTTCGCGGGAATAAAACAAAAAAATGTGTATAAAAAAACTTGCTTCGCAGGTGGATGTGTTTGTATGACGGCGGTATCGCGAGCCAGATGCGGCGGGGCGTTTTGCGCGGGGTAGCTAGGCAGCGTCATCACCCCTTGAACAGTTTGCGGTTTGTTCGGTGGCCGCGGGCGCTGCGAATGCTAGTTACTGGGCTGGAAGGTTCTTCTTCCCCCTCCCTCTTCCTCCGCTCTCTCATTAACACCATGCTATGGTACCTTTTTCGGCAAAGTAGGTGTGCGTTGACTCTATAAAAGATCGTGACCGGGTCATTCGTGCGGCTAACGATGCAAAAGACCAGAATGCTTCAGTAGTTTGTGCAACATCGCAAGATTGGCAGTGACGCCCCGCGGAAGGTTCGAAACCTTTGAACACCAGACTCATGGTAATCACGGACGACTTCGAGGTTGTCAGGTAAGTCATCACCTGTGGGTTGGGGGGGGGGGGGGGGCGGTCGTTTACCCCAACAGCTTCGAATTACCTCGGGTAAGGGAGGGTTGCCATCATAACCGGGAGGGCAAGGGGGGGTTAGTCTCAGTGGGTAGGGGTAGAAGGGAGGCAAAACGGCGTTACGGAGACCAGGAAAGTTTTGGTGGAATGGGCGAGGACGGAGACCCTGCAGTCTGGGTTGAGAGGAGCCCTTCCTTCACGCCGGCGAAAATGGTGGAAGGAATCGATTATGAATATTGAAGGCTGCTGATGAACAAGGGAGGCGACCGCTTTATGGCTAGGGTGGGGAGTAGGGAAAGGAAGTTAGAGGAGATTCAGAGTGCCAAGTAGAATAGTTGATGTGACGTATGGCTTCATAAGGATGTAGAGAAAGGTTTGCTATAATTGGAAAGGCGTATTGAAGCCACAAAAAAGTCCGTGTTGCCCTGAAAGGGGAATATATTTATGTGATTAAGAAGGATGGGTGGAACATATGAACCTCATTTTATTTAATCTTTCTTATTTGCGAAGCTATGCGGTGTGTATAGCTATTACAAGGCTTATGGCTCATGTCACTGTTATCTTCATAAATGATTGCATACTTTTTGCAGAGGTTTAGGTTAAAGTGCTTTTCTTACCACGGTTGTTGAATGTGTGTGCCCTTGACTCATTTCAAGGTCTTGGGTCACCTGCCAGATATGAAACCTTGGGTGTCGTTGTTTTCTTGTTTGAATCTCTTCTGATTATTGATCTGTTGGTTGATTTCCTAATATAATTGTATTTGATTGTAGTCATTTTGATGAAATAAGTTGGATGGTATTGTTATCTGTTTAATGTTCGAATGATGATATTTTTTTTTCTTTGTAGGTATGTTGATGGCCATCCAGGAAGTTGAAGAATACTTTGCAACGTTTGGTGAGTCATGCATGGTGTTATTATCCAGCATATGATAATTGCTGCGGGGATTTGTGAGTATTGCATGACGTTCAGCGATTGGGGACTGTGCGTGCAGACCGCTTGATATGTTGTGTCACAAGAGTTTGCAGTAGGAAAAGGGTAAGGTTATTTAATAACTTACAGCTCTTACCTCGTAATGCTGAGATGTAACATGAGGATTATACATTGACATCTTGTCCCAGGCGGTGTTTGCTGCATCAAGGTACGTTGCCAGTGCATGACGACTGAATCGGTTAGCTACCAGTTCCAGTTTAAACGATCGTCTTCACTGGATGGGCTGCGTTTCAGATATCGCGTACTTGAACGACTTCCCTCTGGAACTTCTGCCCAACTCCCGTCACTAGTTCCCGTCGATTAAAGATTTGTAGGAGTCTCGAAACTTCATTCTTTAACGGTGCTCGTGTGTATCTGGATCGTGTATGTACATTGAGATAACTTTCATTGGAAGTTGAAGGTTTACTCGTGCTTATTACACCAAACCCGGGGGTTCGAAGTATACACCCGGGGATACTGGTTTTCACGCTGATTTGCGGCGAAGATTGTAGAGGAGACTCAAGATGAAAGTAAAATAAAGGAGACGTAAACAAGAAAGTGGGAGAAAGGGACAGCTAGCTTGCTTATGTTGCCAGGAGAGCGCAGGTTTAACCCGCAGCTCCGCGAGGCTTCGACACATCAAAGGAGAACGTCGGAGGCAGTCACTAGCCGGATCCTGCCCTGAGCTTGTTTAATGACCGAGGCTAAATGGGGGTGAGCCATCTCCTTTTTCTGGCTTTTGTTTTTCGAGCGCCCGTTTTTGTCGCTGGGTCTGAATTCGCCCGCTGCTTCGCTTTTGGCGCCGGGCTGTGCGAGTGAAGCACTGGCGGAAGGAGGCTTATGGAGAGAAGGATGAAAATGAACTATTCATGCAGGAGAATTAGACCAAAGATTGCCTGGCACTTGACGCCTGTCTTTTGGGGGCAGGTAAGGCTACCAGCAGCTGCTTAAACACGCTTAATTGAATAAGCAATTTCAGTGCCTGAGCGCGCGCGCGCGCAGGCAAGCAAAGAGAGGCGGCAGAGCGGGACGAACGGAGGCTGTACCCAAGATTCCGAGGAGTTAACGACGGATTCATAGTCGATTTGGTGGCGATCACGCGGCGCAGGGGCAGTGTGGTCCTCAGAAGACATACCTGGCACGATCTACAGGTGCTCTGAGCGACCGCCCCCCAACCCCCCAACCGAGGTGGCAGGGGCTGTGGTCAGACTGCTGCCAAACGCGCTGGATGTGGTGTATTATTTTTTGGTTTCTTTTTCTCACTCTTTCTTCTATATTTAGCGGGATTTTTTCTTCTTACCAAAGCGTCTTGTTTGCAAATACCCACTCGATTGCACCGTCCAGTTGCCAAGATTCATCTTTCGGGTCCTCGTTTTGGCCAGCGCACTGTGACGGCGCGGGTTTGTGTCCATCGTTTGTGGCGGTCGTTTGCGCTGCGGTCGCTCTCGCCGTCGTCCTCAGCCTTGTCCTCCGCGCTTCCTCGTCATCTTCGTCGCACCGTTCATTGTCCTTGTTCCCTTTCACCTTCCTTCGTCGTCGTTCCTTTCACTGTCCTCCTCTCTTCGTCGTTCCGCTCTTCGTCTTCAGGTCTTTTGTCTTCGCCTCCTTTGTCGCCGTCATTTCCTATTAATTTTCTTTGCTGTTGTCGCTTGTATCATTCGTGCGTTCAGGCTGTCGTCACTCCCCCCTGTGTTTATCGCTGCCATCTAATAATCGTTCATAATATCCTCATTTTGCGACAGTCGGCGGCGTAATGGGCGCCATCAAACTGCGGAGAGTCGTTTTTCTCTCCTGTTCGCTCTTATTATTTTGCTTCTAAATTGAGTGTTCGTGGTGAGGGAGGAGGGGTAGGAATAGGCGGGGGAAGGGGGAGGGGGAGGCGCACTGGCATTCAGGGTCAAGGTGAACCCCAGGCACTAATGTGCTTGGGTCGTGATGAATGAGGCCACTTAGGGCATTTAGGTCAACGCTGGAATATCATACTCCAGTCTTCAATGAGTCACGACTTGCGTCACTAAACAGTCAGGCGCGATTAGTGATTCATTATAGGCAAGTGAAGTTGACATGGCTTGAACTTCACGTAAACGCCCCTCCCCCCTCCCCCCCCCCCTTCCACAGACACACCATGCTTGATAAATAGAGAGGCAGATAGATCAGATAGATCTACAGAGAGAGAGAGAAAAGAAGAAAACTTGTGCCGTATTTAGTATCGTTGGAAGCCTGAAAACCCACACATTATTTAGTGCTATTTTGAAGTCGATCTCTAAACGCCTGCTATTCTTAGAACGCCTGCTCTTACCTTTGACTTCAAGCACGCATCCAGTCTCCCCTTCAGAAAAATGACGGAAGTATCCTTCGGAAAGCCAACGCTCCATTCCTCACGTGGACTCGCGCTCCTTGCGGTCAGAAGAGGAGGGCGTAGCGTCAGCCTTATTGGGTCCGACGGAATGCCTCCTTCCTAGGGATGCCGAAAATGGGGAAGGGGAAGGTAGCCGATGGCGTCCGGCGTCTTCCTGTTTTCGTCGTTGTAGAATCTTTCTTTTGTATGTTCTTTATCTCCGGTTTCGTGTTCTCGTCCTGTTATCTGTTTTCCCATTTCCCAACGTTTTTTTTTATTATTATCTTTCTCCTGTTCGCTGCAATACCCCTCGCCCCCAACCACTCCCTCAACACGATTTTCGTTCGTCGTCCTGTTCGCTCTAGTCGTTCCCCACTTGTCCCGATCTTCGAGGCGTCACGAAAGATTCCCCACTGCAGTGGACGGGAGATCGACACAGCTGACTCTTTGAGGACCCGTCCGACTCGTTATCGACCCGACCCGACCCGGCCCACTACGGCTCATGCAATACGCACTGAACTGTCATTGTTTTCTGCTTCGGGGAAGGAGTGGGATGGAGGGGAAGGAAAGAAAGAGGAAGGGGAGGGGATTGGGGTAGGGGAAATGGAAAGAAAGGGAGGGAGGTAGTGGAAAGGATAGGACGGCGGAGATAGAGATAGAGACAGAGAAATGGGAAGTGTTGAAAAGAGGAAGAAACAGTAGGACATGGAAAAAAAAAGAGGAGAGGAGAGGAGAAAATGGAGAAACAGTAAATAAAAAAGGATGAGTGAGATATGAGAGTGATAAAAGGGATCTAGTAAGGCGCCATAGCCATGTGTACGTAGTCCGTGATCAAACCCGCCAGAGAGGTTTCGTTCTCTCTCTCTCTCTCTTTCTCTCTCTCTCTCTCTCTCTCTCTCTCTCTCTCTCTCTCTCTCTCTCTCTCTCTCTCTCTCTCTCTCTCTCTCTCTCTCTCTCTCTCTCTCTCTCTATACCCCTCTCTCCCCTCCCCCTTCCCCTCCTCCTCCTCCTCCTCCTCCTCCTCCTCCTCCTCCTCCTCCTCCTCCTCCTCCTCACCCTCTCTCTCCAACCATCCATCTCCCTCTTCCCTCTCACCCTCTTTCCATCTCCCTCCCTCTCTCCCTCCTCCTCCCCCCCTCCCCCTCCCTCCCTCCCCCCACCCCCCACTCCCCCACAGTATCTCGCTCATGATTCAGAATCCTACTCAAACGCACACTTTAATTGTCCTATGCAAGCACTCTTTGCCTTTTGAGATCTCTCCCCAGCCATTATAGTATATAAACCTTTCACCCTGGTTATTTTGTATCTTCACGTATATTTTGTTAAGTGTTCAAACAAGGATGTTTTTGTGATTATGACATCTGTCAGTGATGCGCTTGTTTATGTGGTTGTAACTCGTGCTTGCGGTTACGGTATGTGTTTGACCTGATTTTTCTTCAGCGTTCACTCAGTACGAACGAGAGAGAGTTAAGTTATGGTGTTTTTTCATCTCTCTCTCTCTCTCTCTCTCTCTCTCTCTCTCTCTCTCTCTCTCTCTCTCTCTCTCTCTCTCTCTCTCTCTTCCTCTCTCTCTCTCTCTCTCTCTCTCTCTCTCTCTCTCTCTCTCTCTCTCTCTCTCTCTCTCTCTCTCTCTCTCTCTCTCTCTCTCTCTCTCTCTCTCTCTCTCTCTCTCTTTCTCTCTCTCTCTCTCTCTCTCTCTCTCTCTCTCTCTCTCTCTCTCTCTCTCTCTCTCTCTCTCTCTCTCCTTCCCTCCTTCCCTCCTTCCCTCCTTCCCTCCCTCCCTCCCTCCCTCCCTCCCCCTGTCTCTCTCTCTCCCTCCCTTTCTCTCTCTCCCTCTCTCCCTCCCTTTCTCTCTCTCCCTCTCTCCCTCTCTTCTTCCCCCCTTCCCTCCCTCCCTCCCTCTTTCATTTTCTTTCTCGGTTGGTAGAGAGAAAAAAAAAAAAAAAAAAAAAAAAACTCCCGAGAAAAATACGGGTCTCTCTCGTGAATGGCAATACCAACAGGGAATAATTATAAACATAATTTTAGACTTCTTAAAGAACGACTTGTACCTAATGTGTGCCACCTCTTTCAACGTTCCTGTCACTGAGGGCTTGTCGGTTATTTTTAGAATTAGTTGCCGAAGTCTCAATGGGATGACGGAGGTGATGGGGAGGGGGGAGGGGAGGGTGCTCAGGATGGGACAGGGTAGGAGGTAGGTCGGGTTTGAAGGGTTGGGCTGGGTTGTTTGCTTGCTTTGCTTTACGTGAGTTGCGTACGTTCCTTGATCGGGTGTTTGAGTATCCAGCGATTTGAG
>NC_061825.1:1888176-1898176 GCF_019202785.1 Penaeus chinensis
TTGCAGAAGGGGAGCAGTGGTTGAAGGGGGGGGGGGGGTAATGGTAGTGACTCAGAGATACCAGGCGGTATTATATGCCAATAGGGAGGGGAGGAAGGGCGTGTAGTGAGGGGGAGGCGAGAAGGGGGTTGGGGGCATTCAAAGTGTTTGTTGCTAAGGGTAAACTGTCTGGCCTCTACGTGACCCGAGGGCGTTGCGTCCTGCATATATGGGGCGAAACAAAGGAGGTTATTGAATTCTATGGCGCTTGTTTACAGTTTGTTTTTCTCGGAGCCATGTAGGTCACCGCAGAGTTGTGATTCTCAGCACTTATGCCCCTCGGTTTAGTTAGGCCCTCTCTTGCTCCGAACAAGAATTAAGTGCATATTAAAGATAACAGGCAGAAAAAAATATTTTGAAATTAAGTTTTTGCACAAAATGGTTTTATTGTTGCAAAAATGACCCAGAAAATTGTGTTTTCTTATGCTAAATTAAAAAAAGAGAAGTATTGCAAATGTTGCAATAGGTGAGCAAAGTTACCGGTGATATTATCAGTGGTAACTTTGCTGGTTCATTGCGTTATTTACTGGAAGTTGTTGATTAGGAGGCCCGTATGGCGTCACCGGGTGTGGCTAGGTATAGTATTAAAGGGTTTATGTTTAAGCATTCTTTGCGGGCTTGTTGAGAAATTTTACCCCACGCCCTTCCTGAGAGCCACCTCCTTCGAGAAGATCATGAGTTACGCATTATAATATTTCGCGTATCTACTTTGGGATTTGATTAAGAGTTCGTCGAACCGTATTCCTGTTGACAAATGTAGAAAAGGCATGAATGGGAAAGAATATCTCTTGTAGTGTGAAGATATTCATTCTCGTCCACACCTTTTCTACATTTCGTGTTCGTGTTCATTCGGAGTAAGAGTCAGCGGAGGTGTAGATTGAGCGTCAGGTTTTTAGACATTTCCTTTGGCGATGGCTCATTCCCTCGCATTCGCCTGACTCAACATACTGAAAGGAGGGGCTGGCGTCCGTAGAGTTTTATGCGTCATTGAGAGTCGGTCGAAGGCTTTGTTTGTTTAGATATTGATCTTTCTTCTTTGTGGTAAGCGAATATTGATCAGATAAGGGAATACAGATGGTTGTACGTTCATTTCATTAAAGCTTATCATCTTTATATTCCTAATTCCGCTTTAACTCTTATTCTACCGTCTTTATTTCAATTTCCTCTTCCACCCATTTTTGTTGTTTCACATGGCTGAACGTTCAGATCCCGACATTATTTATTTAATATATAGTATATCTCTTTGATCTGGGTTATATATATTTGCTTCCCGGCATCTGTAAAAATATAAGGATGACATTGTACCGTCGTGATTGATCGGAGGATTTAGATTAAAAGGGGGGATATGCCAAAAACAAACATTTATTTACATTTACTGAAATTCCCGCTCAGGTGTGCGCCCTGGGTGTGCCCTGGCGACCCAAATTCTCCACATTACTTGGTCACTCACCCCAGAAACCGCAGCTAAATAAATGTCGTGTTTTGGAACACGGCGCTGGAGTTGCTTGTAATTCACACTTTCTTTTTTCTTTTTCTTTTTTTCTCTTTTTTTTAAACTTTTGTTTCGTGTTATGTAAGGAAATTGTCATGAAAGATGGAATAGTCGTTTTCCTTTTTATTCAAGGATGTGGTTACTCTGGTGGGAGAGATTTTGTTCTATGTTGGGCGCCGTTGTAACTATTATGCTGCTTCAAGTGACAGCTCTTATCGCTGTGGAGGAGGGGCGTAGGGGAGAGGGCGACCACGATACGTGTTTATATAATCGGGGGCGTAGGACTCTCTCACCTTCGTTGCCCTATAGATGCCCCGTGCTGTTGTTCGCTCGCTCACTCGCACGCACGCACGCACGCACAACATACCTTCACATATGCATACGAACGCAAATACACACATATGTAAATGCACACAGATACGCAAAAGTTCAGGCGCATATATACATATAAACCTGCTCACACACAGACACATTCACAGACACACGCCCACATATACAAGCGTACAAGATTACATAGACACACGAACACACACACAACCGAACACATATACTTACGAACACACACAAAAAACATATACTCACGAACACATAGACACACGATCTCACACACGAACACTTACACACACTAAAACATATATACACCCAGGCAAACACACGAACACACACAAACACACGAACACACACACTACACACGAACAAACACACACACACGGACAAACACACACACACGCACATGCACGCACGCACACGCACATGCACATACGCACATGCACACACGCACATGCACACACGCACATGCACGCACGCACATGCACACACGCACATGCACGCACGCACACGCGCGCGCGCACACACACACACGCACACACACACACACACACACACACACGCGCGCGCGCACGCACACGCAAACGCACACACACACACACACACACACACACACACACACACACACACACATACATACATACATACATACATACATACATACATACATACATACATACACACACACACACACACACACACACACACACACACACACACACACACACACACACACACACACACACACACACACGCATACACACACACACACAACTGTATCCCCATAGGACCACCCACACAGGCAAGCGCACCAACATGTGAACCTACACACACGTGCACTCGGATGCCTCTCGAGATCACGTGAGCTCGAACGGGAGAGGGAGGGGGGAAGGGTACTGAGGGGGGGGGGCAGCCGATTTGGGGAGATGGGTTGTGGGGGAGGGGGGAGGGGGATCAGGTATTTAGGGAGAGGGGATGTGGGGAAGGGGGATGAGGGAGATGATATATTTGAGAAGTCAGATAGAGGGTGGATAGCTGTGAAGAAGACGGGGTGGAAAAAGAGAGGGCTTGAGATAAAGCAAGGGGAGGTAATAGAAATGAATGGGGAGGGATGAAGGGGGGAGAGAGAGAGGGAATGGGTGGGGGGGTCGATGGAGAGAAAGAGTGAGGCAGGGGGAGGTGGATATATGGTGGGGAGAGGGTGAGGGAGATAGGGTAAGGGTGATAGAGGGATAATGGGTAAGGAATATGTAGGGAGAGGGTGAGGGTAATGGGTGGAGAGAGAAAGGGATACGAATGGAGAACAAAAAGGTAAGGGAGAGAGAGAGAGAGGGGAAGGGAGGAGTAAGGGAGGGAAGGAAGGAGAGAGAGAGAGAGGGGGGGAGGGGAAGGGAGGGAGAGAGAGAGGGGGGGGAGGAAGGGGAGAGAGAGAGAGGGGGGAGGGAGGGAGAGAGAGAGAGAGGGGGGAGGAAGGGAGAAAGAGAGGGGGGGGGAGGAAGGGAGAAAGAGAGGGGGGGGAGGAAGGGAGAAAGAGAGGGGGGGAGAGGGAGAGAGAGAGTGGGGAGGAAGGGAGAGAGAGAGAGGGACAGGGAGAGAGAGAGAGAGGGAGGGAGAGGAAAGAAATATAGCAGGGGAGAGGTACCCTGATCATATGTGTTCGTCTTCACCGTTCCTCTGTTAGTATCTCTTCCTATTGTTTTCATTTCCTACCCCCCCCCCCCCCCACACACACACACTAGCATCAAGCAAGACGAACTCCAGTGGTGGCGAGGCAGGAGCACGAGCAGCATTCAGTCCTTTAGCTCAGGCTGTCGGGCTCACTACATTCATTGCGCCAGGTGCAGCCTCTCGCCCCCCCTCCTCCTTCTCCTTCTCCCTCTCCTTCTCTCCTTCCTCCACCCCCCCCTCCTCCTCCTCCTCCTTCTCCTCTCCTTACTCCATCCCCCCCTCCTCCTTCTCCTCTCCTTCTCCCCCTCCCCAAATTCCGACTCTAATCCCCCTCCCCCGTCCCCTTCCCATCTCAACGCACCCCCTCCCCGGCAAGAGCTTGATGAGAACCAGTTTTTGTGTCGTCGAATAATGGCAAGACACACTCTGGTGGTGGTGGTGGACGCGTTGGCGGCTGTGCCTGTACCGGTGCTTATCTCTCTCTCTCTCTCTCTCTCTCTCTCTCTCTCTCTCTCTCTCTCTCTCTCTCTCTCTCTCTCTCTCTCTCTCTCTCTCTCTCTCCCTCTCCCTCTCCCTCTCCCTCCCTCTCCCTCCTCCCTCTCCCCCCTCTCTCCCCCTCTCCTCTCCCCTCTCCTCTCTCTCTCTCTCTCTCTCTCTCTCCTCCTCTCTCTCTCTCTCTCTCTCTCTCTCTCTCTCTCTCCTCTCTCTCTCTCTCTCTCTCTCTCTCTCTCTCTCTCTCTCTCTCTCTCTCTCTCTCTCTCTCTCTCTCTCTCTCTCTCTCTCTCTCTCTCTCCTCTCTCTCCTCTCTCTTCTCTCTCTTTCTCTCTCTCTCTCTCTCTCTCTCTCTCTCTCTCTCTCTCTCTCTCTCTCTCTCTCTCTCTCTCTCTCTCTCTCTCTCTCTCTCTCTCTCTCTCTTTTTCTCATTCTCTCTCCCTCTCTCTTACTCTATTTATCTCTCAATTTTTATTTCCCTCTCTTTCTCTCATTCCCTCTCTTGTGTATCTGTTTGTGGACAGCCTATACTAGACTCCGCTATGGAAACTCGATTCAGGCACGGGGCCGCTTTGAGCAACGACCCGCGCTGTTTTTTTGCGGCTGTTACGAAATGCTAAATGGGGCTCTCAGGGGTCAGGCAGGCATGGCGAAGGAGCGGAATTTGCGGGCCGGGGAGTAAGAAATCACGCCTCTGCGGTGATTTCCTTCGTCTGTATTTACGCCCGTCTCTGAGACGAGCGGGTAAAGAAAAAAAAATAAAGAAAATTTGGGACAATCTCTCTTCTGTAATATGTGGGGCAGGGGTTGGGGGTAGAGGGGGGAAAGGGGAGGGGGAGGGGGTATGGGGCCTCGTGTGGATTACATCTGAAGCGTAATCATCATGTGCGTGATTTACCTCAGCGCCCCCCCCCCCCCTCCCTCGTCGGTGCTGGGGTTGCCATCCTCTTTAGGTTTGTGTTGCATGATGCCTAGGCCTGCATGTTTGCTTGTGTTATCCTGCTTTCCATCGTTATTCGTCCTTCCTTACCTTTCCTCCGTATCGAAGTTCATATACAAACCTTTCTATTTATTATTATTTTTTTTTTTTTATGTTGGCCTTTTTATGCTTCTCACTTCTCTTTCTTTGATTTTTTTATTATTTTGCAATTTCACTTTTCTCACATTTTTGGGGTTATATTATTTCTTCATTTGCTGCTTCTTCGTCATATCCTCCCAGACAATTATTTTTCTTTGTGCTCGATTTTTTTTTTTCTGTTTATTGAGGAATTTATCCGCTTTGCAAAACATGCACGTACACACACACTCTCTCTCTCACACACACACACACACACACACACACACACACACACACACACACACACACACACACACACACACACACACACATATACACACACACACATACACACACAATCCATCATTACATGCCTCTGATCCCGCCGCTATCGTTCGTCCATCGCGAATTTCTGGCAACTTTCGCGGCGCTGCCATGACAGGTCCCGCTTACGACGGTCAAGGAAAACTTCCCTGGAAAGTTGGCAATTATGAGCCTCACACCATTGAGCGGGGGGGGGGGGGGGGGGGGAGGAGACAGAAAAAAATGTGGCATGTGATAAGATGTGGATGTGGGTTTTGTCTCGGGCATCCTACAAGTCGGTCCATTTGTTTTGCTTTTATATAAAGAGGAGAGAGCGAAATAGACCTGTCAGCAACAGCGTGTACGGGAGGCGTACTTTGTTGTGAGCGCGGGTTATGCAACGTCTATTGATCTCGTGGTGGAGTAGCAGGGTGGGAGGGAGGGAGGAGGGTGGCGGAGGGGTATCTCTCTCTCTCTCTCTCTCTCTCTCTCTCTCTCTCTCTCTCTCTCTCTCTCCTCTCTCTCTCTCTCTCTCTCTCTCTCTCTCTCTCTCTCCTCTCTCTCTCCTCTCTCTCTCCTCTCTCTCTCTCTCTGTTTCTCTGTTTCTCTGTTTCTCTGTTTCTCTGTTTCTCTGTTTCTCTGTATCTCTCTCTCTCTATCTCTCTCCCTCCCCCTCCCCCCTCCCCCTCCCTCCCTCCCTCCCTCCCTCCCTCCCTCCCTCCCTCCCTCCCTCTCCCTCTCCCCCCTCTCTCATATCCCCCCCTCCCTCTCTCTTTCTCTTCTCTCCTCTCTCATATCCCCCCCCTCTCTCTCTCTCTCTCTCTCTCTCTCTCTCTCTCTCTCTCTCTCTCTCTCTCTCTCTCTCTCTCTCTCTCTCTCTCTCTCTCTCATTCTCTCACTCTCATTCTCTCACTCTCATTCTCTCACTCTCTCTCTCTCTCTCTCTCTCTCTCTCTCTCTCTCTCTCTCTCTCTCTCGCTCTCGCTCTCTCGCTCTCTCTCTCTCTCTCTCTCTCTCTCTCTCTCTCTCTCTCTCTCTCTCTCTCTCTCTCTCTCTCTCTCTCTCTCTCTCCTCTCTCTCTCTCTCTCTCTCTCTCTCTCTCTCTCTCTCTCTCTCTCTCTCTCTCTCTCTCTCTCTCTCTCTCTCTCTCTCTCTCTCGCTCTCTCTCTCTCGCTCTCTCTCTCTCGCTCTCTCTCTCTGTCTGTCTGTCTATCTGTCTATCTATCTATCTATCTATCTATCTATCTATCTATCTATCTATCTATCTATCTACTTATCTGTTTGTGTGCGTGTGCACGCGCGTCTCGGATATTGAGGAAAAGCGAGAGGGAGAGGGGGTTCGGTGGTCTGGGGGTAGGGGGTTGGAGGATGGGGAGGGAACCGGGTTTTGAAGCTGGCTTTGAAGCGAGGGGGTGGCGTGGGGGCAGGATACGCGGGGGAGTGGGAGGGAAGAAGTTCCTCGTAGTGGAGGGAATATTAGACTTGTATGAGTGAACGGCCATAGATCATTCTTGGGGAATATGCTATATGGGGATCGCGAAGATGACGTTGAGTACCGGCAAGGGCTTGCAAGGCAGAGCTGCGGAGGAACGGCGTAGGCGAAGCGAGCGCGAAGAGGGGCGGAGCGGGAGCGCGGCGATGTTGTGAAGATCCAGGAAAACTTGGCGGGAATCGTGCGGGCGCAGGCGAGGGCGGCGTCCAAGGATCCTCCTCCCACATCACCTGGTCGACTGCTGCAAGGATGTTTGCGGGAAGTGCGTGATGCGTTGAATTCCTTTGGGGAACTCACGATGTTGGCGGCCGTGGGGCCCTTTTTTTACACCGCTGGCGTCGATCCGCGTGGCGTCGGCCTCCCGTCGGTGGGAACTTTCCGAAGATAGCGATACAAGCGCGGCTTCTTCGTCGGAGTTTGAGTGGCAGCGGCAATCAGGGGGCTTGTTGTAGGATTTTTTTTTTCTGTTAATTTCGAAGTCAAGCAGCATTAAGTAACTGCAGGTTTCTCTTACCAAGGACGTGCGTGTAAATTTGGTGTTGCTGCGCCAGGTTTATTCAATGTGTTCTTGGTGAGGATGATGATGTTCCTGTCTCTTTGGATATTTACCGCGTCTTCCTTATGTAAATGGCGTCGCATTTGGCTCATATATTAAGATCTTCTCCTCCTCCTGTTGACTATCGGGACGGGACATCACGGGCGTCGATTATGCAAGGTCTCTTCTTCGGCTCGAATCTTACAACAACAGAGTAAGAGTTGATGGAGAGGTGACCGTGAACGCACGTTTAACTTTGTGTAATATGACCAGAGTACGCCCGCACATTCTTAACCAAGGGGCGGTCACCGAAAAAAAACAAAAAACGGGATATAAGCGATTAAGAATCTTCAAAAGAAGATACGGTCCACAGATACCACAAGCATCTTACGCAATCTGTAAACGTCGGGTTGACTTACGGCGGTATGCATTCCCTTCTTCTGACCTCGCTGGTCTTTATGTGCCCCTTGTTATATCCGCGGGGTCCAGGCTTGGGTACAATCTGTGCGATATTTACGTGGCTAACGAAGGTCGCTATCCTCGCTATCATCTTCCACACGATAGATATCTTTCCCCGAATGTCTTTCCGGAGTGTTGTGTTATCCAGGGAGAGTCGCATACAGATTAACTGATTAGGTTAAGAGATAAATAACAATTTGGTTGATTGGGGAAAATGATAAATAAGTTCTTGTTATAATGCAGAAGATTGCTTATTTTGTTGCTTAGAAATTGCAGGGTATATGCGTGTGACCGGAAGTGTATGGAAGATTACTTATGATAGCGGGAGCACTCTATAGCCCAGTAATTTGGAAACTGGGCCACACAGTTTTCCCTAGAAATTTGTATTCTGCGGCATAAGTAAAGAAATCCACACTTTTATTTTGTTTCTTCGATTACTAATTTTAAGTGAATAAAGGAATATATCACAAGGGTATATATTAATCCAAGCCCAAGATGGATCTCTAAGTGCACCGTCGACCAGTAAAGTTAGATAACTACTGTTTTGGCCATAATCCGCAAGTCATATTACCAATTAAACAATTCGATTCGCCGATCTGCAGAACTTGATTAAGTGAAGTTGTTCTTTATTCTCTTGATTAACTAAAGGAAATAATTATAAAAGCATTCCATACGGTTAACGATGAGAGAATTTACGAAAAGACGCGTTCTTGGGTAAGTTTTCCTTACAGGTGGTGATGAGACGGTTCTCAGTTTTAGGAAACTTGTTTGCGAAGTTGACTTACGAAAAAAAGTGAATTAGATTAAACTCGGCAGGAAAGGACATCGTTGGGTCCACGGGTATTGAAGAGGAGTTCAGGCTTTTGAATCACTTGTTGTGGCGTTACGTGACACCATGAGGTTGCTGTTTGAAGTCACACACAAAAAACAAAAACAAAACACAGAAGCAGTCGTCAGGAGAGCAGAGTTATAGGGACGACTCGGAGTTGCCAGAGGGACGAGCGTCGCCGGATCGCGAACAAGTGTGCGTCTCGCTGCGTCGTGGCCCCACAGCTGTTTCGGATCGCGTTTCGTCATGCAAGCCACGGGGACTTTGACGCGACCTTTGCACGCCCGAGGAGAAAGGGGAGGAAGATGCTACGAATCAACACTGACGTTGACTTCATGTCATGCACTGGACAGGGTGGGGGGGAGGGGGAGGGGATGCGAGCGCAGGTACGCTGACCCAGTTCCCAAGCGGCGGGAAAGTTTGCTTGCCGTCGTGCATATTACGGGGTGGGGTCATGCATGGAAAGGTGAGGGGAGGAGGGGGGAGGCTAGGGTCTTTGGGTTCAAGGTGTGTGTTGTCTAAGAGCCATAACGTTGTTATTATTAGTAAAATTCATCATTATTATTATCAACCCCTCCGTCATCACATTAACGCATTCTTCACCACATGCCAGGTAAACCGAAACAAAAAAGTTTTCTATCGAGACTGAATACATGACTGAATACTTGACTTTAAAGGCAAGTCTGAGATGGAGGTTTGACGTGCCCGGGTGCCAATGACGCGTTCGACGACGTGTCCTCGGCATGTTTACCATTAGGCCCCCGCAGAACAAGAGTGTAACGAGAGCACTGGATAAACAAGGGGTCCTGAATATAAACTGCTAAATTTCCTTTCCTTTATTTGTTATCATCCCAAATAAAGCTTGCAATGAGGCTTTGCAACAGCAAGAAGCGCCAAGTGACCACATTGCTTGTCGATTCGTTGACGGTTGTCCGTTGCACTTGCGTGTTTTGAAAAATGTTTGCTACAGATCATCCTTGTCTCCATCATGCAGAAAATCGACGATTGGAAACCAATCAGAGCACGACCCCTAAATCCCCATTTGCTCGCCCTTTCTTTTAGTTGTCTCTGATTAGCTTGAATGCCTGCTGTTTCACGCGTGCTGCCGGGAACCTGCCCAGCTGTGTGCCATTCATTGCTGAGCAGTCGATATCCAATCAGTTAGAGACTGGATTGTCATCAAGGCCCTGTTGCACCTTATCTGTGACTAGGTTTTGGATTTCAAGCAAAGAAGATGCGATTCATATGGCAACTAATCTTTTGAAACCCAAGAGAGATGCTTTCTGATCCACCCCCCGTTCTCCCAC
>NC_061825.1:1905676-1908176 GCF_019202785.1 Penaeus chinensis
CCTCCACCTCCACTTCCACCTCTTCTTCTTCCTTTTCTTCTTCTTCTTCTTCTTTTTCTTCTTTTTCTTCTTCTTCTTCTTCTTCTTCTTCTTCTTCTTCTTCTTCTTCTTCTTCTTCTTCTTCTTCTTCTTCTTCTTCTTCATCTTCATCTTCATCTTCATCTTCATCTTCATCTTCATCTTCATCTTCATCTTCATCTTCATCTTCATCTTCATCTTCATCTTCATCTTCATCTTCTTCTTCTTCTTCTTCTTCTTCTTCTTTGTCTTCTTCTTCTTCTTCTTCTTCTTCTTCTTCTTTGTCTTCTTCTTCTTCTTCCTCTTCTTCTTCCTCCTCCTCCTCCTCCTCCTCCTCCTCCTCCTCCTCCTCCTCCTCCTCCTCCTCCTCCTCCTCCTCCTACACCTTTCCTCCTCTCCTCCCCCTTCTTCCTCCCCCCCTCCGCCCCTTCTCCTCCTTCCCCCTTCACCCCCTCCCCCTTCCCCCTCCTTCCTCCTTCCCCCTCCTTCCTCCTTCCCCCTTCTTCCTCCTTCCCCCTTCTTCCTCCTTCCCCCTCCTCCCCCTCCTCCCCCATCGCCCCTGTCAGAATCGCTATCGACCCCCTTTCCCGGAACGGCCGTCGCCATCGTCGCCCTGGACCCACGACACGCCAGCAACGTGCTTATTTGGCCTCTGGATCGCCACAGACGCTCCGGGACTCGCCTTCACCTCCGCCATGCCCCTGTTCATCATGAGGACTCCATGCCGTGGGCGGTCTTGAACGAAGATTTGTGTACGAATGGTTTTGTGTCGGGGTCGCATTCCGGGTCGGGTTAAGGTTGAACTCGTCGCTTGCGTCATCCCAAAGTCCTTTTAGAAAAGAAATATTTCTGTATTCGCTGTAATGCTTTGGCCTAGTTCCGTAATGCGGATGGAATTAATCAGTGACACTGCAGGATCAAACGCGGGATTACTGGCAGCAAATATGATGCTGAGTAATTTTAATAACGCGATGTAGCTAATGAAATGTATAGTTTGGTTGATTTCATAGGGTCGGCGCTGTTATGGGTAAAGCTGCAGTGTCAGTATGATCATGTGGAAATGCATCGTTCGTGTTGGTGCTTACAGAGGCATAGTATTGATAAATTCATGATGATTACAAGCAATGGTACAGCATCGGTCAGCATTTCGAAATTGTTGCAGACACCAGCTCTTGGTTAAGAGTCAGTGCGTTGTACAGGCATTAATATCTAAGTGTTCGCTCGGTTTGTTGAGACATCGATGAGAAGTCGATGTAATGGTTTTCCAAGACTGAGTAAAAGAAATAGAATGAATATAGATAAAGATTAAAAAAGATATTGATGGGCAAAGGAGGAGGTCGTTGCACATGCTTTGAATGATTTTGTCACACGGAACACCTTGCAATGGGAGATAGTACTGGGAAAGTTGCTGTGGTCGTTGTCCACTGGCATGGACTAATGGTGATAGGCGTAGTGGGGGGTTGTTAATAATCGCTGGTGGAGGTTGTTTCGTCCTGGTCGTATTGCTTGATGATGACAGTCGTGGTTATGATGATAATGATAATGAATTGTATAGCTTATTACTATGCTGATTGTTGTATAGTCATCGACAGTAGTCATGAGTGTTGTGAGACTGTGCTGAGCGGCGCCCGTGTATGTCGCTCTCAGCTCGGCATCAGACACATGTTGCAGGGCACTCACAGAAGCAGGTCAAGTCAGGTCACGAGCGAACTGAAACAGGCACGAGGACAGGTCAGCACGTGGCAATCTACCCGACGAGGAATTTCATCCAGAAAGATGACATGGTTTTTGAAAGTAGTCAGTTATACCATTTGATATAGATTTAGAATTTAGAGCTGTAGATTATAAATTTTTTCGTGTATGCATTTGCAGCGTTGTTTTATTAGTTTTAGTGGTTTCCTTGTATCTTCATAGATGTCAGGGTTATTTTTTTTTTTGTGATTTGCGATGTTGTTGCCAACTTTTATTGTCAGTTGTGTGCAGAGTGATTAGAGCAGGATCAACAAAATCCCAAACACCCAAAAAACAATAGTAAATATGTATCTTTGTATTTGCATCTACAAAAAAAAAAAAAATAGAAATTGAATAAACAAAAAAAAATTCAGTGGAAGATTAAAGTATTTGCCAGATGGATTAATCTGATTAACCCTTTTACGCTGTTGAATCATTGTCGTTTTCATTGGTAATGCGTGAAACACAGATAGACAAGAGATAAAAAGAGTCGGTCGTAATGTTTATTTTTTTTTCCCCATCTCTCGTGTTTTGATAATTCTGTGGAGGGGAGAGGGAGTTCATTCATGTAGTATTTGGAACGAGTCTTTTATTTTCTTTCATGTGGCACTCAGGGGCCAAGCAAAGACAGGCCGTTTTGTTTGGTGATTGTGGGATACAAAGAAAATCTGTGCGAGTTGACCGAAAAAAAGCCGAGGGGATGTGAATGGACAGGCGGGTGGATTCCCGTCAAGTGAAAGAGAATTGTCAG
>NC_061825.1:1930676-1935676 GCF_019202785.1 Penaeus chinensis
CCATCTCCTCTCCGCCCGTTGCTTCGCACTCCCACGCCGTAGATTAGGGCTGATAGTCAGATTTCCTGGCGTGGTAGTCATTGTGAGGCGGTGATGATGATAGGCCAGGATTCATCACCGCCTGATGCCAAGAAACCCTGACCTTAAGCCCCGTGCCAAACGATGTCGTTTTCTTGCGGGTTCTACAAAGGGAACCCGGGTGATGGCCGCAAATAAGATTTACGCGTCTTTTTTCCGTTCCGTCCGCTCGTGCATCTTCATTTACTTACTCCGTGAATGACGGATTCCCCTGTTTGCTTTGAGAGGAGATGAGGAATAGTGAAATGTTCCTTTAGGCCTCTGCTCGCTTCTCACTCGTGCCTTAAGTTATCTTTCTGCCTCGCTTCCCCATGCCTTTCTGTGTCATGTCATGTCCTCCTCGTGTCTCCGTGTGTCATTCGTACCTCTGTCGTTTCGTACCCGATGCGTGTCTTAGTGTCTGACCGTTTATGCTGTCCTGCACGTTTATCTGGTTGCAATCATAAGTAAATAAAATATTTTACCTGTTTTACCCTCGCTTCCCTCTTGATTTACTCCCGGACGCAGGTATTCCGCGATCTCCTTTTTTTTTGCGAAAATCCTTTTGCTTTGACAATGGCTTACCTTGGAGCGAGATCACCCACTTCAACCTGCCGGGACGGGGGAAGGGGAAGGGGAAGGGGAGGGGGAAAGGGATGTTCGCTGGACCTTGTTTTTAACCCAAAATAAGCGGGATGACACGTGAAGGCCACAGTCCATATAATAGAATGCCTTGGATTACAGGAGACGGGGCCAATTAATGGGACAATGGAGGAACAACAGAAAGAGAAGGGAATATTCGAGAGAAGATGGTACGTATATCGTGAAAGACGCGCTCAAGTGGAGAGACAGTAGGTGGAAGGATTAAACGCAGTTGCATAGGTGAATGAAGTTAGAAGAAGAGGGGGAAGAAGGCAGAAGAGGCAGCGAATCGTACATGACGTCAGTAAGAGGAGAACCGGAGTTTGACGATGTCATTCCGGGAGGAACAAGAGAAATAGAGGATTCTTCTCGTTCCTCGCGAAGGTAAATGAGGAAAGGAGGGATAAGCGCGAGGTGGCCAAGGGCGGAGGTGCAAGCGTAAGGAGCGAGGGTGGAGGGTGAGGAAGGGGGCGGAGGAGGGTGCAGGTGCATTATTTTGGTCCCACAAGGTCAAGACAAGGAGACTACCACAACCACCTGGTCGGACGTCGGACTCGGCGATGAGGCAGCAGCATCTCGGGGCTGGTGGAAGGGGCCGCTGATGTCACCATTGAGCTTCGCCGTTTTGAGAAGGGCGACGCGCGAGAGGCTGCTTGTCACTGTAACTTTCTGGGTGTAGGTATAGGTGCTCGGTGAAGGCGGTATGATGGGAACGGCTGCTCGGGGGGAGACACGGAATGGGAATTGCGTTGGCGGCTGGCTCCATCCGGGAAGAACAAGTTCCTAAAATACAGTGAAGAAAGACAGTCATCACCTTTTTCATAACGAAACAAATGCTATTTCATATGAATGTAACCTCCACCGTTTGAAATCAAGGACAATGCATGGAATTCCACGAATAATGGAGAAGGAAAAACATAGATACAAGGTAGGAATCGGACACGGCGACAGGGCTCAGCCAGACAGACACCCGGTAGCTGCCTGGCCTGCATGACGCGCGAGCAATAAAAGTGATCATAATAAATGACTGCGGATCTGTAGGACAGTTGCCATGCAGCTGCTTATGCATCGCCTGAGGCGAAGACGAGTCGCCGTGGAGTCATGACAGGCACCTGCATTACACGAGGACGCGGCCAGGTAGACGGCGAGCGCGGAGAGGGGAGAGGAGAGCGTGGAGCTGTTATTGGAGCGTTTCGAGGCGTGAAATACTTGTTATCTTTCCAGTCAGGCAACGGCGTTTGCCACAGCCAGCAGCCGGGTTGCTGGGATGCCTGGGCGTCAGCGGCGGGCGAGGGAGGCGTTTGGTGATGGTTCATGGATTTAAATTTACATCGGGGAAGAATGAGGATGCCGAAGGAGCGCGAACCGGGGGAAGTGCAGGGATTCGTGGCGGAAGTGAATGGCGCTCCCTCGTTCGCACGCTTCGGGCCGTACTTCTGCAACGTGGGAAAATGTATATACTTATTTCCAAGGTTTCGTGATTTCCTGCTTCGCGTAATAATGCAGCTTAATTGAGAACACGATTCTCCAGCCAGCGGCGCGGACGAATACTTAGAGAGATTTCTCCTTGGTGGCGGTTACCATGGGGAGGAAACCCCGTCCGTTGAGCGAGGCCTCGTAGCGCTCGTGAGGAAAGCGTGGAACAGATTATTGGATGTTTTCGAGGTTTGATGGCACTGCATAATTCCGTGATTTCCCACCGCGTGTCATAATTCGTCTAATTTATGCCACGCGTCGCCTCCAGAGTCGCGTCGCCAAGGAGGGCCGCGGAAGGCACTCAAAAATCAGCTCTTCTTTGTTTGTTCAGGGACGAGGTCACCGGCCCAGGGACAAGGTCACTGAACCAGTTGTAGGAAAGGTGGAGGGGGTGGGATTTAGAAGGGGGGAGGAGGTGCGATGTGGACGTCATGCAGTTGAGCATTTGATAAGCCTGCATCGTGGCAACACTCTCTGTTGAGTGTGGGTGAATATGAGTATTAGAAAAAAAGACCATGATCATGATAACTATAATTATGATGATGTTGATACTGACGATAATCGTGATAACCACAATAACTGCTGCTGCTGCTAAGCATGATGTTGATATTTACAGTGATAATGAATACGAAAATCATTCCTTGATTCCTGCTTTAGCTTATTACGTCTTGTGTGTTGAATCTGTTCCCCGTCGTTTAGATCGGATATACCACATTAGGCGAAATCCATGAAGGGCAATGTAGCTGGAAACAAAATAGCATAACCTGTAGTTAACACTGCTTCGATATCCTTGATTTTAGACCGCCTTCCTTCAGTCACGTGCCCTGAAAATGTGCCCTGCGCTTATTCGAACATTGCGCCACCACGAGATCCTCCCCTGCGTAGAGAAGAGGTAGAGCCAAGGGGCGCGGCATAATGGCCTTTTTGTTTTAGCATTGCATGCATTCAGTTTGAAGTTACAGCAGGCAGCAAGGAAAGGTTTGCTACAGCAGACTATCAGATCACCTATTGTCTCTCTTTTTTATACTTTGGTTATGTCTCTGACTACCATCATCGTGTGTTAATTGCCCTTGCCTTGCCCTTAATTGGGTATTATTGTTCCATAGGTACAGTTGAGCCCCGTCCTCATTTTCATAATCCTTTTTTTCTTTGTGTGTGTGTGTGTGTGTGTGTGTGTGTGTGTGTGTGTGTGTGTGTGTGTGTGTGTGTGTGTGTGTGTGTGTGTGTGTGTGTGTGTGTGTGTGTGTGTGTTAGTCCCATATTTACCATCTAGTTAACTGCACACAGGCGAGGACAAGCTCTAACGCACGTGTTTGCGGTCAAAACATTAAGAATTCCGGATATAGCTGGAATGTATATCCTAAGTTGTTCCTCTATGTTCCTCATTGCAGAGCTTCCACATGCTTCTCCCAATTGCTTGTTTCGTCAGGACAAGTGGGTCGCGGGGGAGTTAGATAAGGAGTTTTATGGCTCTGGGGTTTACGATTATACAGAGAGAAAAGGAGGAGGAGATAGGATACGGGGGGAGGGGGGATAGAGAGGGGGGGTGGAGACAGGTGCCGTCTTTTGGTATTAGCAAGGTTCCCTTTTATTATCTCCTCTTGTCGGAAGGCGGAAGATGGTGGTGATGAGGAAGAGAAGAAAAGGAAGGAGGAAGAGAGAGGGCAAGGTATATTAAATGAAACGGGAGATGGAGGAAGAGGAAGAGAAGTTGAATAAATATTGGGAAATTGGGAGGAGATGCCGGAGGAGGAAGAAGGTAGAGGTGATGGAGGTGGCGGAGGTGGTGGTGTTGAGGGTGTTGGTGGTGATGACCTCCTAGCGAACCTAAAGAATTCTGTGGTGGCGTTGGTGGCGGCTGGAGAGGCTTCATTGCGGATGAGAGAGAGAGAGAGAGAGAGAGAGAGAGAGAGAGAGAGAGAGAGAGAGAGAGAGAGAGAGAGAGAGAGAGAGAGAGAGAGGGGGGGGGGGGGGGGGGGGGGGGAGGGGGGGGGAGATATAAGGCGATGGCAGGCACGCCAGTAAAATTTAACGATCTATATAATGAGAACCGCGATGGTCACTTACAGCCACTTGTTTAAGTTTCTTGTCATGGAGGTATGCTTTAGCGTTGAAAATAATGTGATCTTATTATTACGTTCCGATGCACAGAATAATAGAATAAAGAAGAAAAGTAAAAACGTGGCGACTGTCCAGTTCTTACGCGCATTTACTTCCCTTCTTGTCACCCATCACTTCTGCATAACCCACGCTAGTAGCTTCGTTTACAGAGTCAGCTGATCCGAACCCCTTCCTTGTTTCTGCTTCTCAGACTGCCTCGTCTGCCATACCTTGTCTCGTTTCGTCGTATGATACCCGTCTGATTTTTGTGCGGGCCTGGGGGATTAGAACAGTATAGCGATGGTTAGCTGTTTTATTGCTGTTCGTAGGTGATTTTGAGTTGTTGCCATAACCTTCATTCAACTTAGTGAGTTTGTTTCCTGTAGTTTAGCAAATCGAAGCCTGTCTCTCTTCAGTCAAGATTACCTTGGCTCGTCGCCCTGCCAGCTGACCTACCACTCTGCTCTTGCACCATCTGGCGCCTCTCCACCCACTAGCAACACCTGGCACAACATTCCTTCAAATGCTCACATCAAGCATCACCGCAGCACCTTTTACAGCTCCCTTATTATCCCGTGCCTCGCCCCCTTAAACACCCACGGTCGCCATAGCACCAGAGCGCCTCGACGCCCCGACACTGACGTCGCCATGGCCACCACGCTGCGGCCAGGACATGCGAACAGAGTCGAAGCGCGCGGAAGGAAGTGGGTGTCCGGGGCTCCTCA
>NC_061825.1:1940676-1953176 GCF_019202785.1 Penaeus chinensis
AATAGTATACCTGCGTTACAAAAGTATGGAAGATAAAGTAGCCTAATATCGTTGATTTGAAAGGAGATCTGTCAAATATTTATCAATACATACTTCTTGCTTCATTGGATTTCTCATCTACTTGAAGAATGAATATTTATGTTTATCATTGAGCATATCAAAACCAAGACTTGTGTCCCTATTCTCACTGTAGTCAACGAGTGATATTTTTTTGTGGAAAGTCCGCATTATCTAGTGAGAGAGGGAGAAAGAGAAGGAAAAAAGAGAAAGGGAGGGGGGTTGGGAATTCCTCTCCTTAGTTGTGCTTTTTATCCGAGTTTTTTTTTTTTTTTCTTTTTAATTCGAACGCGACGTCCTGGAGTCTCCAGTGGCCTGTCGTGATAGAGAGAAAAGTTCCTGGAAAGGATGTAATGTGTGATGTACAGATGGAGAGCCGCAAGAAAATTCTGACGAGATGTGCTATTTGCCACAAATATATTTTGATTTCTAATTTTGTCCTCCAGTTGATTTATTATCATTATTATTTTCCTATCGCCATTGTTGTTTATGGTGTTATTTGTATAAGTAGTTTTTTTTTATAATTGAATTTTGCACACTTTAGATGTGTGGATTAAGTGTGTCCTTCTGTGTCCTTCTCGAGCGGATTTCTCCCGCAAGGCCAGTCGTTCGTCCCTTCGGCGCGGGGAAGAGTGGGTTTCTCTCCAACAACTGCGGGAGTAGCGAGCGCCTTCGTAAGTAGCTTAGAGTTTCGCACTCCCGGGCGAAGGGGCAGCGTGCGGGCGTGGCAGAGAGGCAGCCGGGCTCTTGTGCTAAGTGGGAGTTTGCGTTGAATAGGTTATGTGTAAGTGCGGTGATACTTGTGAACATACTTGCATACCTATAGACATGTACGCGTACATACACACATTCATATATATATAGAAGTAAGTTCACGGACATCCATACATAGAGACGTGTATATTCACACATGCATACATGCATGCATACTGTTTATGTATAAATATATGTATGTGTGCATAGATTTGTATGTGTTTGAGCACACACACACACACACATATATATATTATATATGATATATATATATATTATATATATGAAATATAATTTATGATATATAGATCTATATAATATATATATGGTATATGTAATATGTATATATAGATATATAATATATATATATATATATATATATATATATATATATATATATTTAGATATATGTGTGTGTGTGTATGTATGTATGTATGTATGTATGTATGTATGTATGTATATCTGTGCGTGTGTATGTATGTTTATATGTATATATGTGCGTGTGTATGTATGTGTATGTGTAAATATGTGCGTGCGTATGTATGTATGTATGTATGTATGTATGTACATAGATACATCACACACGAAATTCTGAATTATCTTTAATCGTGTACGATTAGTGGAGTGTACTGATTAATTCGTAAATGATTATTTCAGAACGGGAAGTGTTAATACGTAATACAGTTTTAAAAACATTTTATGCACGTTATCGAGCTGATGGACGTGTTAGATCCCCTAGCACTTGTGGCGTCCTGTGCAGTTGCGGCCGCGCCATTAAGGTCTATTTTCGGTAGCCTCCATCCGCCGATGCCCGTCTCCCCACGCCGAGGCTACCCTAGCCTGCCCCTCGCCCTCCCGCTCCTTCTCTCCCTCATCTTCCACGCTCATTCATTGTATATCCCTGTTTTGTTTTTCTTCTTCACAGTTGCGGTGTTTTCTTTTGTTTTACTTGGATTTTCTTGGTTATGACAAGGATTGTTGATAAGAATATTGATATGTAGATATGAAAGTCCCTTTTCCACGATAAGGGAAAGCACCTGCCTCTGTTTATAAACAAACTTCGCGCTCAGCTGATTTTTCTCTCCGGCCATTGGACGGGTACGGTGACGTCACATGGCTGGAGAATACTACTGGCTGAGCTGCTTGATGACGACATACGTTGCTCCGCCTCCCACCAGCTGATGTTACAGAAGTGTGAGCGAGTGGCCGGGTTGCCTGTGTTAGTGTGTGTACACAGCACGACCGAGGTAACAGGTTTCCCACTGTGGTCTCACGCTCTGCGCCACGTGAATGAATTGCGTTGACCGCTGATTGAGATTTACGCTTCTTTCGAATTGGACACAGTTGGTGTCAATTGTTTCCCAGGGCTCCTCCATGCTCCTCTACGTGTACATCCTTGCACCGTGGTTTGTCCTGCTCATGTACTTGTGCTTCGTGCTGCTGGACGTGTGAGAGCTGCGTGAGTAACCGCCAAGTCGAGTCCGACCACACAAACGTCCCGCGCGTGTTGGCGGCAGCGAGCGAGCGCGTTCCGGGCAACCACGGCTGCAGTTGTTCCCCCCCGAGTGTGAGGTGGGGGCGGGGCGCCCTAGTGCCGGGCGCGGGTGCCGGAGTGAGGCTGTGTATCGATCCTGTGTGCCGCCATCACCGCCGCCGCTGCCTGCTAGTGTCTGTCACGACCAAGACGCGGCCCCACACCCGCGGGCCGCGCTCTCTACCCGCCATGATCTGGGCACCAGCCTAGTGCCACCAGTACCACGCCAGTGCCACCAAACTGACCTTCAACACCTGTACAGCAGTGTGCCAACTGTTACGGCAACGAGAGACTCACAGAAATCTTGGTAACAGTGAGAAGAGAAAGGCCGTGCAAGAGTAGGAATAGTGAGAGTAGTAGTATAAGTGAGAGTGACAAAGTTAGTGCAAGCAAGATGTCAGTAATGATGGGATACAACAGTGGAGGGGGCGGTGGCGGTGGTGGTGGTGGTGGTGGCGGAGGGCCGTCAGCGGACCTCCTGTACCAGGACACAGGCTGCGGCCTTCCTTCTTTCCAGGACTCGGGCTGTGGCCTGCCAGCCTTCCCGGAGGCTGGTTGTGGCCTGCCCGCCCACAGCATGGCCGCCCACGAGAACCACCACCTTGACCCACCCACCCACGATCTTCCACACGACCTGGACTACAGCAGCGACCTGGACTCCAGCTCCTCCTCGCACCACAACCCCTTCACCCCCGAGCCCGAAGCCCCCCTCTCCTTCCCCCCCGGCCCCGACTACGGCCTGGGCAACAACATCAACAACAACAACAATAACAACAGCAGTAGTGGGGGAGGGGAGAGCCAGGGTGAGGGGGGCGGGGGGCGGCCACGAAGGCGCCGCCGCACGCCACCCAAAGCCAAGATCGACATCAATGACAACTCCCTCTACTCGGTCTACTGCTTCTTCAAGAGTGTCCTAAGGTAAATATCAGCCTCTCAGACGCTTTAGTTCCTCAAACTCACCCTCACGCTCGGCCTCTTCCTCGTCGCCTTGAGGTTCGAGGGGCACGGCAGGGTTTGTGGGGCTCGCAGAGCCTGCTGGATGACAGACGGGAATGGCGGCCGCCGCGCCTGCACCTGCTGGATTCCAAGGCTGACCCTTCAATCTATCCTTCCAGCTGGCCACGCTATCCCTCTGTGGATGTGTCGTCCCTGCCCGTTTAGCCCCGCTCTATAAATGTCCCTTCTTATCTCAGCGATTCCTTGGCTTTTCTCCTGCTTCCTCTCGAAAAAGCAATTTTTTTCATATCAGGTCAAGAAGGCCTTACTGTAGGCTGCCATATCGTCGTTGTTACTAGATTCGTCATTCTCTCTCTCTCTCTCTCTCTCTCTCTCTCTCTCTCTCTCTCTCTCTCTCTCTCTCTCTCTCTCTCTCTCTCTCTCTCTCTCTCTCTCTCTCTCTCTCTCTCTCTCTCCCTCCCTCTCTCCCTCTCTCCCTCTCTCCCTCTCTCCCTGCCTTCCCCCCTCCTTCCCATACCTCTCTCACTTCCCCTCCCCCTCCTTAGTCTCTTTCTCCCTCTCTTACATCAGGCAATTCCTCCTATCACACACACACACACACACACACACTCTCTCTCTCTCTCTCTCTCTCTCTCTCTCTCTCTCTCTCTCTCTCTCTCTCTCTCTCTCTCTCTCTCTCTCTCTCTCTCTCTCTCTCTCTCTCTCTCTCTCTCCCTCCCTATCATAAAGACAGCTTTGCACTTGATTACTCGCCTCTTTCTCCCACACTTAAAAGTAAATTTGCATATTATGTAAACGTCCTCAGTCTCCTCCTTTGGAAGCCAGTATACAGAAAGAGCCCGTTTGCCTTGGATCTCCCTCCAGGTGTGCCTCGGAGGTGTACCAGTGATGACAGGTGTGCTGTGTATTTGCACTGATGTTGAGTCACGGTGTTGAAAAAAGAAGAGGAGGAAGAGGAGGGGCACACTTGGCGACAGGGTTGACAGTGTTGTGGCAGTGTGGGGAAAGGGTATTGGGGTTGGTAGGGATAGGTTAAGGGGGTGGTGGGGGAAGGGTATGGGGGTGGTGGGGAAAGGGTATGGGGGTAGTGGGGGAAGGGTATGGGAGTGGTAGGAAAAGGGTATGGGGGTGGGTGGAGGGCGAGGAGGCAGAGAGCGGAGGGGGCGATAAATCGTTAGTGTAAAATATATTTTATAGAGGAGGAGGCAAGGGTGTATGACACGGATGGACAAAAAGTCGTGTGACAGTGCCCTTCCCAACGCCAAGGTTATCAGCACATAAGATAACGCTTATCTGACAAAGTTCTGGTTAGTCTGCTTTTTGTGATCGATGAAGGGGGGGGGGGGGGAGGAAAACAAACAAGGGATAAAAAAATACAAATGAGGATAACTAAAAAGGAAAGAAAATGAGATAAAAACGGGGAGGAGGAAGGGCAAGAGGAAGAAGATTAGTAATGAAAGTGGTGGTGAAGGCAGAGGTGGAACAGGGAACGGAGATGGTTGTAGAAAAGGCGGATTGAAAGTTATAGAAAGACATAGGAATGAAGGATGTAAGAAAGACCGAATGAATTTCCCAATTGATGCCACGGGTTGATAAGCTAGCGGAAGAGAAGACACGGTTAGAGGCAGGCGTTGAAGTCGGGTTCCGCATTTTTTAATGTTTTGGATTGACTGATGCCTTCAGAATGGACTCGGGGTGGAGAGGGGGGGGGGGGGCGAAGCAGACGGCAGATGGCGATAAAGCTTAGATGTGGACCAAGAATCCGGGAATGACAAAGGGGGAAGGGGGTGAGATAACACCTTATCTTGGCTGAGTCATAATTCTGAACCCATCCTGAGTTTTCTTGTTAAAATATGATGACTGTGGGAGGTTGCCTTGCCTGAGAGTGGAGTTGGAAGAAGTGCTGATGCAAGCAAAATTGCTGTTGCGCTCATTGTTATTATTTGCTGTTGTTTCTTGACATAGGAGATGCCGATGTGATTTTGGGTATTATTTAGTTGCTGTTGTTTATCGTTGAACCGTGTTATAGGAAGTACCCGTTTAGTTCTCATGTCTTGCCTCGCTCGCATGGCCAAGGATGGTGAGATTTGCCTTTTTTTTTTTTTAACATTGAGAGAAAAAAATAAAATAGAGATACGCCTTTCACGCAGCCCGAAGGACGACAGGTGTATATATAAACACGCTGGCGTTGTGTAAGAGATTCCATGACATCTCGACGGCCGCGTCCATGGTTCAGGGCTCAGTGCTTGCGGAAGGAAGGGTTGTTTTGGTCTTATTGTTTGATGTGCTTTGGGGGTTGGCTTGGGAAGGGGTCAAGGGGTGGGAGGGGGTGGGGGGTTCGCGGCAAGGGAGGGCGGCGGAGGCAAAATATATGGGAGTTCAAGAACAAGAGGACTTGTGGAGGCGCGTTTAGGTCGGCGATCCAGACATCTAAATTTCAGCAGCTGCACATGCAAGCTTCATGCCCTTTGCACCCTCTTTCTCCTCCTCCTCCTCCTCCTCCTCCCCTTCTTCTTCTTCCTCTTCCCTCTTCCCTTTTCCCTCTCCCTCTCCCTCTCCCTCCCCCTCCTCCTCCTCCTCCTCCTCCTCCTTCTCCTCCTCCTCCTCCTCCTCCTCCTCCTCCTCCTCCTCCTCCTCCTCCTCCTCCTCCTCCTCCTCCTCTCCCCCCTCCTCCTCCTCTCCCCCCTCCTCCTCCTCTCCCCCCCTCCTCCTCCTCCTCCTCCTCCTCCCCCCCCAACTTCTCCCTCTTCCTCCTCCACTTCTTTCTCCTCCTCACCCCCCCTCCTCCACCACCTCCTCCTCCTCCTCCTCCTCCTCCTCCTCCTCCTCCTCCTCCTCCTCCTCTTCCTCCTCCTCTTCCTCCTCCTCTTCCTCCTCCTCCTCTTCCTCCTCCTCCCCAACTTCTCCCTCCTCCTCCTTCTCCTCCTCCTCCTCCTCCTCCTCCTCCTCCTCCTCCTCCTCCTCCTCTTCCTCCTCCCCCTCTTCCTCCTCCCCAACTTCTCCCTCCTCCTCCTCCTCCTCCTCCTCCTCCTCCTCCTCCTCCTCCTCCTCCTCCTCCTCCTCCTCCTTCCCCCAACTTCTCCCTCTTCCTCCTCTACTTCTTCCTCCTCCACTTCTTCCTCCTCCTCACTCCCCCCTCTTCCTCACTCCCTCCTCCTCCTCCTCCTCCTCCTCCTCCTCCTCCTCCTCCTCCTCCTCCTCTCCCCCCTCCTCCTCCTCTCCCCCCCTCCTCCTCCTCTCCCCCCCTCCTCCTCCTCCTCTCCCCCCCTCTTCCTACTCCACCACCACCACAACCACCACTCCCCTCCTCCTCCTCCTTTCCCCCCCTCTTCATCCTCCTTCCCCCCTTCTTCCTCCTCCTCCTTTCCCCCCTCCTCTTCCTCCTTTCCCCCCTCCTCCTCCTCTTCCCCCTCCTCTTCCTCCTCTTTCTCCTTTTTCTCTCCCTCCTTCCCCCCATCCCCCTTCTCTTCCTCCTCCTCCTCCTCCTTTACTTCCCCCTCCCCCCTCCTCCCCTCCTGCTCTTCCTCCTCCTCCTCCTCCTCCTCCTCCTCCTCCTCCTATTCCTCCTCCTCCTCCTCCTCCTCCTCCTCCTCCTCTTCTTCCTCTTCTTCCTTTCTCCTTTTCTCCTTTTCTCCATCTTCCTCCTCCTCTTCTTCTTTTCTCCTTTTCTCCATCTTCCTCCTCCTCCTCTTCCTCTTCCTCTTCCTCCCTCTTCCAGTTCCCCGCCTTCTCCTCCCCCACCTTCTGGTCTTATTCCTCACTTCGCCCTCGCCCCTCACTCCTCTATCCCTCTTGCCTGCCCCCTTCCCCTACCGTGTCACCTCGGCCGCCATGACTCACGCCCCCCCCCCCCCCCTCGTTGCTTTTCGTCCGCCTACCCCCCCCCCCCCCCGCTGTTTCCGTCTGTTTCCAGCCTTCGACTCACTGGCCTCCGTCTCCTCTCACGCTCTTCGCCTCGCGTGCTCAGCTGACCTTTTCTGGTCGTGCGGGGCCTGTGATTATGATTTGGCTAGATACAAGCTGCAGTGCGAGTTACCTTCTGCGCCAGAACGAGTCGGCGTGGGTGCTGTAGAAATACTGTGCGTTGTAATGCAAAACGAGCGTCCAACATGGAAAGTAGGCCCCATGTGACCTGAATTTGCCTCGGACGATAGCTGTCTGTAAGTCATAAATTTGTTTTTAGAAAAGAAACAAAAGAGGGTAAACTAGGTCATGCTGTGGCCAGCTGATATGCACACGCAAGCATGGCCAGGAATCTCCGCGCTGAGATGCATGCCTGAGCGCAGCGCATTTTCCTGCTCACCGTCAACTCGCTCTCGTGTGGGTTTTTCGTCTTCGCTCAGGAGAGCAACCATCCTTTTCTAAGCTCAGAGTGACCATCCACACACATTACTTCAGTTGATGTCATTGGAGCCACAACATGGAAGAGGCTAGTCTCGTTACCCCGAAAGGAGTGACATGCAACTCAAATAATTCGTATCGAACTCATGGTTGACAAGAATTGATGTCTGTCTGCGCCACGACGCTTCGCACATTTATCCTGCGAGACGGGGGGGGGGGGGGGGTTAAGGAAGCCCGCGGGCAGAACAGGCTATGTGCCATGGCTGCCATCGCCAAGGTCAAAGGATCAATCTCAGACGGTAGGTTGGAGGGTGGGGTTGTCATGAGGCCATCCCCCCTCTTCTCTGGACTGTAGGAGGTTACAGACACAACCCCTTGTGGTCGCGCTCTGTTATGGGTCAAAGGTCATGCAAGATAAATGCGCATCTGTTAGCCAGACAGAAAAGGCCTTGTGGGGTTGCTAGGGTCATGCACAAGCATTGTTGAAAACTGGCAGCGAGAGTGATCCATTTATACCACGGGGAACTTCTCCCCGAGGCGGCCACGCCCGAGCAGCTCCTCCCGCGGCCCTCGCCCAGTCGTCATGCACGCCACTCTCGCCCATCAGCCATTCGTTCCCCCGCTGCACGCCCTGGCGGTGACCCGAAAGTCTCATGTAATGGCGGGAGAGCAGCATTCGTCGCCTGGTGGCTTCGAGAGGAAGTCATGTCCTGCCGAGGCGAGCTGCAGCGGCAGGAGCCCCAGTGGCGAGGGAGGGTTTTCGGGAGAGTGCCTCGGGTTCCCACAGTGGTACAGGAGCCCGAGGTGAGGGAGGAAGTATTGATGAGTGCCTCGCGCCCTCCCGCCCTCCCGCGCGTGTTGACGGCGGGGGTGTTTAAGCGTCTGCATTCTGCCGCCCGGAGAGGTTGCGACCGGGTGGGAGGAGGAGGGCGCCGCGCCGCCAGGCTACTTGCACGCTGTTGGCGGCGCTCGCTTCGCACTCGGGGAGCCTGTTGCAGATATGTGCATGGGGTCGGGAGGCATTGTTGTACATACACGTTTGTGTGTTATATCTACGTGAAGTTGTGAAAAGTATATATATGCATACGAACATGATTGTATGAATATATATACATGCTTCCAATTACGTAGGTAGATGCGCGTGCATGTTTATGTGTGTGTATGCATATAAAACTAATCTAATGGTAAAAAGGTGTTTCTGCACGTGCATGGTGTATGTGGCACTAGGTTTGGGTATGGCCAGAGGAATGGGCACGTATGCTTGCAGTCTTGCATACGTGTTGATCGTCCGGCGAGCATCTGTCAGTGCAGATGTTGATAAAACGGCACAAATAGGAAAGAGTTGTACGCCTTACGCAGATGATCCTTCCTCTTATCTGGGCGTAGAAATGCGGCGTCACACATGGCTGGGAAAGGGGCGGGAGAGTTATAAATTGTCCGCTTTAGTGCATGATGATGACCAGAACACCGCCGTGCTTGTGAGTGATACGCTTGCATGGCCCAGGTGAATGACCACAGGTATTCCAGGGGTGGGGCCGGGGATGAGGGGTGCTGGGAATTGGGGGTGGAGGGAGAGGGGGAGGGAAGGCTGTGTTAAGAAGGGTGTGCAAGTTGCAAACCGACAAGATTGCCGGCTTTCCCTGCTGACTCCTTCCTCTTTTCCTCTGGCGAATTTGCTTCGAAAGCCCATTAACTTGCTTACATATGCATCTTACTGCATCTAAAGATTTATATATATCTTTTTCAGTTACTGTACTACCTCATTTTGCTTCGCCCCTTTTCGTACCACTTGCCTTCTCTTTCGTTCTCCAGAGCCTTCTCCCCCCTCCCCTCACTCCCACACTTCTGTCTCCGCCCCCCCCCCCTCCCACCTCCATCCTGCGTCCAAATGTTGCAAGTCACAGCCGGCCGCGGTTACCAGCACATTCCCAGCTCATAGTGATTTTAGCGGTGCACGGTCCGAACAAACAGCCGTGCGACCTCGGCCGACAGCTCCTCCGTCTCCATCACGTGCTGTGAAAGGCGGAGCTGGCGGCGGTCCCTCGTTATCGGCGGGCGCGAGTGAGCGAGTGACGAAAGTGCGGCGGAATTGGTCGAGCCTCGTGGTGGATATGGCAAGCGGTAACCTGAGCGTGTGAGTGGGCGAGCTCCCCGCACTGCCCCATGAAGTGCCTTTGCTTGCTTTCATGTGTGTGTGTGTGTATCCGTCTGTGTGTCTGTCATTCAGTTAGAGTGCGTATGTGTGTGCTTAATATTCATGCTAATAAGATTACGACTATACCTCGAGTTGCCAAACCCGCCTTCACTCTTTTGGAAACTTTAGCACGAGTCTGTGAGGATGCATTACTTACTTCTTCTTCTTTTTTTTTTTTTTATCTCCTTTTAAAGTACTGTAATACTGCTGATTGTGCCAGGACTTGCCCTTACCCAACCGTAATTGCGAATTAGAGACATTTTATACATGTTGACTTTATGCAGTACCTGTCTCTTCATTTTCACCCTGACTACTGACGAAAGCTGATGACGCGGCGCATACAACGTTTCCTTAGCTGGCTTCTTACTCTGTCACACAGACGGTCATTACTATAACCTTGCGTTGCCTATTACGTGTAGAAACAAGGTTGAATACGGAATGAGTGAGTGTGGGCCCCGGGAGAGAGTGGGTGAGTGAATGAGTGAGGGACACTGCCGTGGATGTAGGCCAGGTGTGATGACGGAGAGAGAAAGCGAAAAGGTAAAGGAAAGACGCACATAACGCAGACTGGCGGAGGTGGGAAGTCAAGAGAAGCCCGTGGAGTATTTGCATGTACTCTCCGTGTACTCAGTATAGCGTTTGGGGAAATCGTGGCCTCTCTCTAGGCTCTAGTCTCTCTCTCTCTCTCTCTCTCTCTCTCTCTCTCTCTCTCTCTCTCTCTCTCTCTCTCTCTCTCTCTCTCTCTCTCTCTCTCTCTCTCTCTCTCTCTCCCACCCTCCCTCCCTCCCTCCCACCCTCCCTCCCTCTTCCTCCCTCCCTCCCTCTTCCTCCCTCCCTCCCTCTTCCTCCCTCCCTCCTCCCTCCTTCCCTCCCTCCCTCCCTCCCTCCCTCCCTCCCTCCCTCCCTCCCTCCCTCCCTCCCTCTTTCTCCCCCGCTCCCACCCTCCCTCATAGTCTTATCTTCTTCCCCTACCCCATCCCTCCTTTACCGTACCTTCTTCCTTTTGCACAACAGGTATAATCACCCATGCTTGTTTTCCCCATCCGCGATTGGTGGAACGAAGAAAGGCAAAGCTGTCGTGAAGGATGGAGATGGGGGTGAATTGAGGGGAATGGGGAAAGGGAGGGGAAAGTGAAGAGGGGAAGGGGATGTAGGACGAGACGGAGAGCGCAGGAATATATGTGTTAAGTGGTACAAGTCTGGCGTCGGATTGCAAGGAGGTTCTTGAAAATGATTAGAGGGGCAGCCCGTCGCCCGAAGATGCAGTGCCGTCGGGTCTGAATGTGGAGCGTTTGGTGGAAGAGGAGGAGTGGTGGTTAAGAGTCTGGTGGTGGAGAGAGTGGTGGAGGAGTGGGGCCGAAGAGTATGGTAGAAGATTGATTATAAAGTGCTTGATGGAGTAGTGGAGATGGCAGTGGGACTAGAGACGCCTTGCAGCGTGAAGTGAGAGCAGTTATTGAACACGACGTTCCCAGATTGTTAGAAATGACAGGTTGACGCAGTGTTGATGGGAAGTGCGTACCGGAAAGCACACGCGCCTGTGCCTGCGACTACATCCAGGAACTCGTGACCATTTTTATGAGCAGTCGATCAATGAAAACCCGAAATGCTTGCACTGAGCGATGAATGTTCACACACCTGCTAGGCGCATAGAGTGGCAGGGTCAGAGATTCTCTCTCGGAGAATGCATGACCTAGCAGGCGAGAGGAGTCGTCATGCACGGGTCGCCGATGCGTGGCTCTACTGCTTTTTTAGATTGGATTATTTTAGAATCCTGCTGTTCAACTCTTTAACATTTCGCTCGTAAAGTCTCGCTCCAGTAGAGAGGGGGAGAAGGAGGAGAAGGAGAAGGAGAAAAAGAAAGAGAAAGAGAAAGAGAAAGAGAAAGAGAAGGAAAAGAGAAACGGAGAGGGAGAGAGAAAGGAAGAGAATACGTATGTGTGCGTGTGCGTATGCGTGTGCATGTGTGTGCGCATGTCTGCGTACGTGGATAAGTGAGTGATTGTGTTTAATAAACGTGTCGATGTGAATGCGACCATGTTTTTTTTTTCAAATCTAGTGTATAATTATTTTCTCGGAGTGAGAGTGAGAGATTACTGTCTGGATACTTTCTTCGGAGTATCCAGACGTGGGAGCGATAACGCGCCATCGTGTCATGGCTTCATGACAATCACTTCATGAATCATCGCACATTATGCCAGGCAGTGTTCCCACACCATTGCCAAGTGCCATTCCCTCCCTGCCTTCGCAAGCGGCACCACAAGCACCAGCGACGCATTATAGTTAAAATGCCACGATGGCAATTCGAAACATTATCGTTTCTCTACTTTTTACGTTATGAATATGTATGATAGCAGGGAAAAAAAGTGGGTGGAGGAAGGTCAGGCTGTCTGAAAATGTCGTATTGGGATTTACTTGTTTTTATCTTGTGTTTATGTTCCGTTGCATCGGTCCTTTTACGGCAGGGGTGGGTGGGTGGGGACACTGTCAGGTAACAAGAGGAAGAAGCAAAGTCAAAGAAATCTGCTCGAGCTGTGTGAGGATGGCGCGCCTCGACATTGCGTAAGCTGCGGGCGTGATGCGTGGAGGGAGCCAGTTGGTGGCGCTTCCCCCGTCGGTGTTGCCAGGCAAACACTCTCTCTTCTCTCTCTCTCTCTCTTCTCT